>NW_022994516.1:0-40679 GCF_012275295.1 Melopsittacus undulatus | reverse complement strand
GCTTAAGCTTGGAATAAGTCAGCTGGACTTTCAGAGCAGCCTATAGTCGGCAGAACAGAGGAACTGATCTCTCCTAGGCTCTCTCCAGGAAAACAGCACCTTAGAATTTCCCCACAGAAATGAATACAGAACTAGGCTCTGTAGCTTATGAAAAGAGAAGGCTCTGACTAGCTTACTAGGGCAGAGGCTTGCAGGTCTTTCTCAAGAGCTTCAATGGCCTTGGCTTGTTGCTGGACTCTGGCTTCCAGCTGGGCCGTTACAACTTGGAGACTGAAAAAGAAGCACAGACCTTATCACAGAAGTCCACAAGAGCATAAATTCCAGAAAAGTGCATGAGAAAACTGTTGCCTTCGAAAGGCATGACAACCTGGTTCAGGAACAGTGCGACGGCCCCCCTTGGGCCGCTCGGTCCAAATGCTCACAGACACCATGTGGTGGACGGCAAATGGCGTTTATTGAGAGAGAACACGGCGTTATATAACCTAGGTCTACGATGTCATTTCCGTCTCATCACCTGAACGCTATTGGCTACCTGGAGAGTGGTCTTATCTTTCCGTACAGCACGGTATCTTCCAGCCACCAGGCCCTATCTGCCTACAAGAAACTCATCTAAACCAAAAGCATCTTTGAAAATCGTGTATTCCTGTCTCACTGGGTTACAAGAAGACAGTCCTGTTGTTTTCGCACAATCACAGAAAGCAAAGCCTTGCTCCACTTCCTTACCATTGTCAGAATACTTCCTTACTGGTATAGGCATTCTTCCAGCTCTGGGATAGCCACAGTTCCAGAAGACGAGGCCAGAAGGCTCTGTAGGACCCTGTAAGTTGTCAGTTCCCTGTCCTTACTCTTGATGGCATTCTTCAGGAACTCGGCATAACACGCAGTCTGGATACACTGTTCTTCCAATTCCTGTGGCTGTCAAACCACAAGAATCCCCAGTATTCGGCTTAGGTTTGATAAAAAGGAGCAGGCTACTTTGACTCTCAAATTGACTCTCAAAATCCATGTTACTTCATCTTTTATACTAGCCCCTCTCCTGCATCTACACTGATTTCCTACAGTGTTTCCTAAACACCCCTGCAACACTCTTCCTCCCCTCTTAAGAACTCCAAACAATCTTTGTAGGCATTTGTTGCCTACTCCAATGCAGTTAGAAGCTCCTCCAGCTCCTAAAGTGACTTTGCAACTCCTTAACCATGAAGATGTGATGAGGGAGTACAAATAAAAGCACCAGCACAACACTCCAGTATGCCTACTCTTTCTCCATCAGCACACACTCCCTTTGCCAGACCCAAGCAACAAGTGCACGTGCTTTCTGAAGCAGCAAAAAGTAGCTATTTGAAAGGCGTACACACACCAGCTACTCCTGCTGCAAAGCTGTTTATTGTACTAAGTGTACTAAGACCACCTTAGCGCAGCCCTCCACTGGTACTTCAAGCAGTGCAAGCAGACAGGCACCGAAGGCAGTATTGCTGTTCCCTCACAGCCCCCTCATCACAGCTAGCCCCACATTGAAGCACCCTGGGTTACACAAAATCCCCAAGGATCAGTTCCCCAGAAAGGCACAGGCCCCTGTCAAGAGACAAGAGAAAGGCCCTCTCCATACCTTAGCTTTAGACCTGTCCAGTTCTTTCTGCAACTGCAGTTTCTGTTCCTGCCGCTCCCTGCTGTAGCATTCCTCAGCTTCTAGGGAAGCTTCTGCCAGTGAGTTCTTCTTGAGAGCATTGGCAAGCTCCTGCTGCAGCTGCCTAACCTGTCTCTAAAAAAAATGGTGTTCCATGACCACAGAGAGCTCAGTAGGATGATAACATGCTAGATGCTTTTCCTCATGGGATTATATCTTTAGATCACTCTTGAGGGTGGCCAGCAGGCATAAGGAGGTGCTTCTCTCTTACTCTGCTCTGAGATCACATCTGGAGGACTGCACCCAGCTCTGGAGTCCCCAGCGTAAGGAAAACATGGATTCCTTAAAGGAGGTGCAATGAAGGGCCCTGGAAATGGCCACAGGGCTGGAACACCTCTGCTGTGAAGAAAGGCTGAGAGATTTGGGGGTTATTCAGCCTGTGGAAAAACAGGATCTAGGGAGACCTTACTGCAGCCTTTCAAAGTAGATGGAGAGAGCCTTTTTACCAAGGCCTGCAGTGACAGGACAAAGGGCAAAGGTTTTAAACTAAAAGAGGGTACGTTTGGATTGAACACGAAGAAATGTTTTGCAATAAGGTTGGTGGGACACTGGAACAGATTACCCAGAGAGCTTGTGGGATACCCCATTCCTGGAAGAGTTCAGAGTCAGGTTGAATGGGACACTGAGCAACCTCTTTATCCAGCCCTACTGCTTCAAAACAGGAACAAAATAAGGTCCAAAATGCAACTGAGGTCCAGCAGAGTAGCTACACAGTCTTTTTGACTGAGCTCTACTGCCTGGAAACAAGACAGAAAGGAGGAATGGCTACCAACAGTGATGTTTTTCTCTGTCAGAACTCTGGCACCTTACCAACACAAGCATTTTCAAAGATCAGGCAACATATGCCCCTTCCCTGCTGACTACAACATACCTGTTTTATGTAGGCCTACATAAAGAATCGTGCAAGGTATGCATCACTCAGTGCATAAGTGAACAGCCCAACAAACAACAGCAGAACATATTCCACCTACCCTCATCAGCAGTGTTTTGTCTTTGTCACGAGGGTCTAGGTGGCACTGATTTCCTGCCAGAAATCGAACTACATCTGCATGCCCATTCTCACAAGCAAGATGCAGAGGTGTCCTAGAAATTAAACATGCTCTGTTAACACAGACAGACAACTGAAAGTCTTGTTTCAGGCTGTGGGACCCACCACATAGGCCAACAAGCCTCAGGTAGCAAAACAAAAAACAAAGCCGAAAGCAAGCTTTCTCATTGCAGAGCAGGTGGCAGCAGTTGCATGCCCAAAGCCTAGGGCTGCCTAGGAAAAATCCACAATGTGTCTGTTGTGTCAGGAAGCGTTTCCTCAGCTGTGTCAATGAACTCACACAGACTCCTGTGCCCAGGCACTGATCCCTGCCTCCAGCAGGACTGCCGGCCACCCATGGCAGGAGAGACCACATCTTGGCAGCCTGGAGTCTGTGGTGTCTATGTAAGGCTATGGAGGCCATGTAACCCTCTGAACTTTCCCCCTATAATTCCTGTCCTAGAAGTGTCCCAGAGACAGTGGGGGTGAGGTTTCTAATAGCAACGGGAAGGCTGTGCTGTGTCTTTCTCAAATCTATGCCCTGCCCAAGCAAGCCGCTCAGCCTGGCAACAGAGAAGGAGCTATCTCTGCTTGGATGAAGGCCTGCTGCCTTCACATTCTCCACAGAAAATTGGCTAGTGGGTCCCTTCCAAGCTGGTGTTCTATGATTCCACGACCAGGCTTGCAGAGCAGAGCAGGGCAGGCAGGGCGGGGTGAAGCATCTGACTCCTCCCGTCCCAGCTTGGGCAGGCCTAGGATAAGGCTAGCGCTGTGGATCCCGTCCCCCTCCTCAGGTCCTCGACCTAGTGTGGCGGGCTTTGCTGGCTCTTCCAGCCAGGGAGGGTTCAGGCCTCGCTGAGGGCACTGCCTGGCCCTTACCACTTTTGCGCGTCCTTCTTGTTGATACGGAGTCGATTCTGTGACGCGAGCTCCTGCAGCCAGGCCAGGTTCCCGCTGGCGTCTGCAAGGTGCAACTTGGTACTGTGCCTTGTCCACAGATTGCTGAAGAGCCCAAGGAGCCTCTGCATGCTGCGGCAGGGATGAGGGGAGGGCACAGCCCGTCCCGGGGTGAGCGGCCGTAGGAGATGAGTGGGCAGTAAGGGCATTTATGGCTGTGAGCGTCGGGGGCCGCGAACCGCTGCTGCTGCTCGACAGCACTGAGCTGCGCGGCCTGCTCCCCTCCCTGTATGCGGGGAGCGCGCTCGGCGCGTCACGGAGGACTGATGACGCCGGAGCGAGCTGTGCCTCTGCCGGGAGCGCGCTCTGCCCACTAAGGCTCCCGTGCCGGGCATGGCGAAGGCGGCTCCGCGGTGGCGGCTCCTCCCAGCCTGGATGCGGACGAATGACGATGGTCCCGTGGCCGTGGCCCCGGTCCCCGCTGCCGGGCGGTGAAAGGTGGCGGCAAGGCCCAGGTAGAGACGCTGCAGCTGGGCCTGGGGACTCGGGGAACCGTGTCCGTTCCAGGCCCGCGCTGAGTGTCGCCCTCCCCATGCGGCGCCCAGAGTGGCGGCGGTGCACTGCATGAACGAGGCGGAGCTGGTGAACGGGGCCCTCGCAGTCCTGGCGGAGGTGAGCCCTGACCCCGACCTGGAGCCGCAGCCTCGGCGGGGCACGGGCAGGAAGCGCTGCCGCCCGTAGCTCCCGGGCGGCCCCTCTCCGGGATGCGGAGCTGGGAACGCTGCCGAGCACCGCCCGCGTTTCCCGGGCCCCTTCCTTCGTTTCTCGGAGGCTGCCGGGGCTTGAGCAGTGCTCTTGTCCGTCGGCGCTGCGGGACAAACCCAGCGGCCCCTGAGGTCTGGCGAGGGGTGTCCCGCGGGGTGCTGGGCTGCCCTCATCCCCACCTCCTGGGGGCTCCCGGGGTGAAGCCGCGCACAGCCGGGTCTGTTTGTTTTCCCTTTCGTCAGAAGCTAAAGCGTGAGGAAGAAGGGTAGAAGGCCTGTTCCCGGAGGGAAGAGGAGCAGGAGCTCCAGCCAGCATCAGGCGAGGCTCCTGGAAACACAGCCAGCACGGGGGGAGGCAGCGACCGCAATCCACCTCTCCCACCCCTGCTGGCGCTGGTGCTAATGAAGAGAGGACAGGCTGGGAGGACTCTCAGCGTGATGTTCTGAAATATGTGAGGGAGATCTTTTTCAGCTAACACTGTCCCCTCCGCGGCTGCCCAGGAGCAAAGGGGACAGTGAAGAGGATCCCACAGGTCAGAGGATGGTGGGAGGAGGGCGTGGAGTGGGCTGCGTGTCTGCTGTGTTGGTGGCCTATGGGGCTGGCAGGATGGCTCAGCATCCTCTTCCCGGCCTGAAGGGGGGATGAATAAATCACATGAGAAGTATCTCCTTGGATCATAATCTCAGCTTTACTAGTCTCTTCTGAATATGCAGCGCTCACAATGACATGGATGGCAGTTCCACAGGAGCAGGAGAAGGTCAAGGCAGACAACTAATGCAAGTTGTAGCAGACCTGCTTCTTCGATTTTGAGTTGCTTATCTAGCTACTGGATCTTGACTGACTGGTGTCACTGTGGAATGTGCCACTGACTGAAGCAGAGTCTGAACTGTGTTGACAAGTGCTTAGCAGCAGTCTTGCAAGAAGGAAGGGCAAATGGGATAAATGTTGATGGCCAGCTAAGTGCAGCATGGTAGAAAATATTTTATTACTCCACAACACTTCCAACCTCCAATTGTTTTCAGCTCAGGAGCTTCCTTAAAAGTACTGGGAAACAACTCTGCTACAATGGAGACTTACCGAGAAGCAAGAAAAAGCACCTCTCACAAACTCTGGATTGTATTTGCAGGTTTCATGTTATTAATTCCTAGGCAAAAGCACACATCTCCAATTAGACAGCACATGTCAGCCTGCTATTATAGTTATGAGATTTCATTTATCAAACACTTTCTGCTATTTTATGAATCATTCCTTCATTTCAGTAGTTCTGAAATAGCTTCTCAGTTCCCCTATAGGTTACTGGGGTATCCTTGTCCTATAGTGTCATTGTCTCTCTTTTCAACTCCAGAAAGTTGAAGAATGCAATAGAGCTTTACAACTTGCAATGCCAGACAGGTAGCGTTCAGTAAGAAATATACTCCTGCCTTCCGGAAAATATTCTTGAGCAATTGCTGACAGTCCTCATTCTCTACTGCAACCATTTTCAAAACTACTTTAACCTGGCAATGCAATATGCACAGAGTTATTGCGGAGTAGTAAAGAACCTCGGGGTCAGATCTGACAGCATTTTAAAGCTAATTAAAGTCAAGGCTGCAACATCTTTACTTTCTCCCTTACACTGGCACAATGAGCTCAGGAAGCTAATCTGGCTGAAAATTAGGTTGTACCATTAAAACCTAGTTTCCAGCCTGCACGTGCTCAACAATGATCGGTACAGAATCATACAAGGGTCAGCACCATACAAACTGAGGCAGAAAGGCATGACTGCAGCTACTCAATTTCAGATCAGCCTAGGCCAATTCAAGAGCCTCTAACAAAGTACTTCACAGACAATAGAGTGAAAAGGAGTCCCCAGCCATGAGGGAGGTTAAAAGAAGATTTAGTCCCAGTGAATAGGAACTGGCAGAGCAGCAGAGAAATGGCATAGCTAGCAGTACGTTAACCCTAACACACATTAAGTTGAGCACAGCATCTTGAAATCAACTCAGAAAACTTGGTTCTACACAATATACTGCAGAGTTTGATTCTATCCTCCCAGCTTTAAATAAAGATCACTTCCTAAAGCAGCAGCATGATGCTTGGACATCAAATCAGTACAACTTTATCAGCATTCTGAAGATGAATGATAAATATATACATATATTTTGATAATAATTCAAAACGAGATCTGGAAACTATTTTTCCTTTGAGATATTCCAATTTTAAGGCAATATATCAATTGAGAGAAAAACATCAGCCTTTTTCAGAAGAAGCTGTACTTCAACTGGCAATTAAAATTTTATTATTATATAGAGCTTATTTCACCTGAAATTCACATGTTTGGCTAATACATTATAGTGATGCACAATCCAAGTACATTCCTCTGGCTATTTAAAGTACTTTGTTTTGTACTTCAACTAAAGTTTTTATATCAGGAACAGACAGCACTATACTACCATGGCACATCAGTCAGATCATGTTTCCTCTTCTCAGCAAGTACTCAAGTCACCTGTAACATCAGATCGCCTCCTAAGCTTCAGTATGATTTGAACAATCAGATGTGGCAGGTCTCGCGGTGCACTGAAGGGTGTGGATCTTCCAATCAGCCATATAGCAAAAGGAGATTCCTGGCTGCAAAATATTGTGCAAGCAAATGAGAAACCCCCTGCCCAGTGTCTATAAAGGAAGTTTTACTTCTCATGCTCTATCAGCTCCCCAGTCCAGGTCACAGTACGTTCTTCTTCACTTATGCTTGTCAATACAGACCAAGAAAGAAAACACAGAAGGAAGTTGAAGACCTAAAACTCACTGTTTTAAGTGGAGACTGTTGCCCATGTCTTTTAACTTTAAACCATGGCCTAATCTTGAGCAGCACTGGGCTTTACCAGTTACTCAGCAACATAATCTGTTTGACTAAGGGATCAACTTCCAAGCACGTGCCAGAAACAAGTGGGCCAAATCTCTGAGAACCTTTCAGCTGCAGGTAAAGACATGACATGGTTATTCCTTGACAAGCACCAATTACCTGCTAGCCTTTTTTGCCTTTGAGATTGTCATGGGTTCAGCAGTAGCTCATGCTCTGCCAGGGAGGAGGGAGAGATAGGGCGCCTGGTCTGGGCTAGTCGGGGAGGTATTCCATACCACAGCACGTCCTGCTTGGGGAGGGGACTGGAAGCTGGCCGGGAGGGAAGGAGTTAACACGCCGGGCTGAGCTCGGGGAGGGAACGGGAAGCTCTCTCTGGGGCTTCTGGCTGCTGGCCTCGTGGCGGCGGGTGGTATCGTATTCTCTCTCTCTGTTTGTCTCCTCTAACTTTGATTTGTTATTGGTACCGGTAGTTACTTCTGTTATACCTTGATTGCTGGACTGATTTTACCTCGATCCATGGGAGTTGTATCCCTCCGGCTCTCCTTCCCATCCCTCCGGGAGTGGGAAGGTGAGGGGGGGGGGGGGGAAGGGAAACAGAGGGGGAACTGTGCAGATTTAGTTTAAACCGTTTTTATCTCAATCTGTGGGGGCTACATTCTTTGGATTCTTCTTCCTAACTCTCCGGGAGTAGGGAGACTTGATTTAAACCACGACATTTTTTTGGCGCCCAACATGGGGCCCGAGGGTTTGAGATAAGAACAGATTTGAGCGGATTTATAGTCATTTGTCACAATGCTGTTTTATTGGCTCTCACAGTTTTTTCTCTTGCTCTCACGGTTTCAGGATTTTACCAATTACTTTTCATATATATTAGCTGTGTTAGTGTTTATCAAGTATGGGGTTTGGGCTAAGGTTCTGGTCTCATTGTACTTTATGGTAATGACTTGTAATACAATAGAAACATTAATCATGAAACTGATTTGGTTTATGCTCCCGGTATGGTCACCAACTTTATATTTTGGGAGGTATATAATAGAAATGCTTGGGAATTTCACATCTTTTTTCTCCTTCTCGGGTGGTCAACCTGTGAAGGAGACATTCTGCTATCCTCCCAGTGTTCTCTCCAGATGGTCTACAACATCATTTGAGGGTTTTGAAGTTTCTGAATGGCCTTTTAATACTGTTGAGACTTGTATGCTGATTGCGATGGGGATCACCATAGTAGCACGCATACAGAGTGTGTTTTGCCCACAGTTATTTCATCTGATTTCAAGAGTTAAGTGGAGTCAGGTCTGGTCCTGTGTTGTGGTTAAACGACGAAATAGGAGGACCAGGAAATCTTCCCAGAGGCTGGATAGTCATGAGTGGCAGGGTGTATGGGATAGTATGGGCAAGCATCTAGGTCAGTGGGCCCCTCCAGTACTTTGGAATTTTACTCCTGAACAAGTGAAGAATCCGGAAGAATTAGTAAAACAGCTAAATGAGGTGTGTTGTCGTTCTGGCCATACCAGAGATGGACAAATTACAGCAACGTGCTGGGGCTTGGCCTATGCTTATAGGGCCTCAATCGACATTATCCAACACCTTCAAAAGGAAAAAAATGCCCCTGGATCTGATAGCAACACAGAAGTCAGCGCAGCTGTTCCAATTCCAAGTACAGCAGCTACACCATCCCCAGTAGTAAGTACAGTTGCTACCCAAACTTCAGCTGTGACAGACAGTGCAGCTACCCCAGCAACAAGTACAGCAGCTACTCAAACCTCGACTGCGACAGACAGTGCAGCTGAACTACAGGACCAATTCGTACCAATATCGGTTGCTCCTGTACACAAGAGAAAAACCAAAAGAGAGGCAAGAAGGACGAGGCAGGATGAAGAAACTATGCATCCACTACCTGGTCTAGTATCTGATCAGGGGTCATCATCACACGACGAAGAAGAAGAGGTGACTTCTCGATCTCGGACCTCAACTGAGCTGCAGAATATGTGAAAAGATTTCACCCGTCAACCAGGGGAGCACATCATCACCTGGTTGCTCCGATGTTGGGATAGTGGGGCCGATGGTCACGAACTAGCAGGTACAGAAGCCAAGCAGCTGGGGTCACTTGCTAAAGAAGGGGGAATTGACAAAGCAATTGCAAGAGAGAAAAAGTCCCTCAGTCTTTGGAGGCGGCTTTTGGCAGCTGTGAAAGAAAGGTTTCCATACAAGGATGATGTTATGAGTCGTTCGGCCAAGTGGACTACTATAGACAAAGGCATCCAGTCCCTGAGGGAATCAGCTATCGTAGAGATGATTTATCACATCAAGCCGAATAATGGGGATATACCCATAGACCCAGATGAAGTCGAATGCACACGACCCATGTGGCGAAAGCTTACACGAAACGCACCGTCGTCATATGCCCATTCATTGGCAACGGTAACTTGGAATGACATAGTACCACCAACAGTGGATGAAATGGTTCATAAACTCCGAGAATTCTAAGACAATCTTACCCCTTCCATCATCTCAGCTGTGGAAAAAATGTCTCAGGATCTCAGACAGGATCTCAAACAGTTGAGGGATAATCTGTCTGATTTATCTAGCTCTTCACGTGTGCCAATACGTGTTTCAGCTATTAACAAAAGGCGTCCTATTGCTCGAGAGAGAAGATATATAAGATACACACCACGGGCCACCCTATGGTTTTACTTGCGGGATCACGGAGAAGACATGACAAAGTGGGATGGAAAACCTACTTCAGTCTTGGAGGAACGTGTGGGTGAATTGAAGAGAGGAGCAAGGGCCAAGACTGATCGCCCCATGAGAGCTGCAGCTTCAGTCTCTGGTGAACAGGTTCCCAGATGGAGTGGAAGAGCTGATTTTACTCCAGCTCCTGTGATAAAGAAGAATGATCCCTTTCAATACGACTTAGGTGTCCAAGATTGTGACGACGATGACTATTAGAGGGGCCCTGCCTCCAGCCAGGTGGAGGTAGGGTACAATCGTATTTACTGGACTGTGTGGATCAAATGGCCTGGCACATCAGTCCCACAGAAATATAAGGCTCTAGTTGATACTGGTGCACAGTGTACCCTGATGCCATCTAACTGTCAAGGGGTGGAAACCATCTATATTTCTGGAGTGACAAGAGGGTCCCAAGAGTTGACTGTACTAGAGGCTGAAATTAGCCTGACTGGGAAGAAATGGCAAAAGCACCCCATTGTGACTGGTCCAGAGGCTCCATGCATCCTTGGCATGGACTACCTCAGGAAGGGGTACTTCAAAGACCCAAAAGGGTACTGGTGGGCTTTTGGTATTGCTGCTTTGGAGACTGAGGAAATTGAGCAGCTGTCCACCTTACCTGGTCTCTCAGAGGATCCTTCTGTTGTGGGGTTGCTGAAAGTCGAAGAACAACAAGTGCCAATTGTGACCACAACAGTGCACAGGCGGCAATATCGCACCAATCGAGACTCCCTGATTCCCATCCATAATCTGATCCGTAGACTGGAAAGGCAGGGAGTGATCAGCAGGACCCGCTCACCTTTTAATAGCCCCATATGGCCAGTGCGAAAGTCTAATGGAGAGTGGAGACTAACAGTAGACTATCGTGGACTGAATGAAGTCACACCACCATTGAGTGCTGCCGTGCCGGATATGTTAGAGCTGCAGTATGAATTAGAGTCAAAGGCAGCCAAGTGGTATGCCACGATTGATATTGCCAATGCATTTTTCTCAATTCCTTTGTCGGCAGAGTGCAGGCCACAGTTTGCTTTTACTTGGAGGGGTGTCCAGTTCCCTTGGAACCGACTGCCCCAGGGGTGGAAACACAGCCCCACCATCTGCCACGGACTGATCCAGACTGCACTGGAACAGGGGCAAGCTCCAGAACACTTGCAATACATCGATGACATTATTGTGTGGGGTAATACAGCAGAAGAAGTTTTTGAGAAAGGGAGGGAAATAATCCAAATCCTGCTGGAAGCTGGTTTTGCCATAAAACGGAATAAAGTCAAGGGACCTGCACGGGAAATTCAATTTTTGGGAATAAAATGGCAAGATGGACGTAGACATATCCCTACAGAAGTGATCAATAAGATAACAGCAATGTCTCCACCAACTGATAAGAAAGAAACACAAGCTTTCTTGGGTGCTGTGGGGTTCTGGAGAATGCACATTCCAAATTACAGTTCAATCGTAAGCCCTCTCTATCATGTGACCCGGAAAAAGAATGATTTCAAATGGGGTCTTGAGCAACAACAAGCCTTCAAGCAAATTAAACGTGAGATAGTTCAGGCCGTGGCCCTTGGACCAGTCCGGACCGGTCCAGATGTGAAAAATGTACTGTACACTGCAGCTGGGGAGAATGGTCCTACCTGGAGTCTTTGGCAGAAAACTCCAGGGGAGACTCGAGGTCAACCCCTTGGTTTTTGGAGTCGGGGATACAAAGGCTCGGAGGCCAACTATACCCCAACGGAGAAAGAGATATTGGCAGCTTATGAAGGGGTTCGAGCTGCTTTGGAGGTGATTGGCACTGATGCACAGCTCCTTTTGGCACCCCGCTTGCCAGTGTTGGGCTGGATGTTCAAAGGCAGGGTCTCCTCTACACATCATGCAACTGATGCTACTTGGAGTAAATGGGCTGCACTAATTACACAACGAGCTCGGATAGGAAATCCCAGTCGTCCAGGCATTCTGGAAGTCATCATGGACTGGCCAGAGGGCAAAGATTTTGGAATGTCACCAGAGGAGGAGGTGATGCGTGCCAAAGAGGCACCACCATATAATAAATTGTCGGAAAGTGAAAAGCAGTATGCCTTGTTCACTGATGGGTCCTGCCGTATTGTGGGAAAGCATCGGAGATGGAAGGCAGCTGTATGGAGTCCTCAGCGACAAGTTGCTGAAACTGCTGAAGGAGAGGGTGAATCGAGTCAGTTTGCTGAGGTGAAAGCCATCCAGCTGGCCCTGGACATTGCTGAGCGAGAAAGGTGGCCAGTACTCTATCTTTATACTGACTCATGGATGGTGGCAAATGCCCTGTGGGGATGGTTGCAGCAATGGAAGCAGAGCAACTGGCAACGCAGAGGTAAACCCATTTGGGCTGCTGCATTATGGCAAGATATCGCTGCCCGGGTGCAGAAGCTGGTGGTGAGGGTACGCCATGTAGATGCCCACATACCTAAGAGTCGGGCCACTGAGGAACACCACAATAACCAGCAAGTGGATAAAGCTGCTAAGATTGAAGTAGCTCAGATGGACTTAGATTGGCAACATAAAGGCGAATTATTTTTGGCCCGGTGGGCCCACGACACTTCAGGCCATCAGGGCAGAGACGCAACATATAAATGGGCTCGTGATCGAGGGGTGGACTTAACAATGGACACTATCGCCCAGGTTATTCATGAGTGTGAGACATGTGCTGCAATTAAACAAGCTAAACGGTTGAAAGCTCTTTGGTATGGAGGACGATGGCTGAAGTATAAATATGGGGAGGCCTGGCAAATTGACTATATCACACTCCCACCAACTCGCCGAGGCAAGCGCTATGTGCTTACCATGGTGGAAACAACCACAGGATGGCTGGAAACATATGCTGTGCCCCACGCCACTGCCCGGAACACTATCCTGGGCCTTGAGAAACAGATTTTGTGGCGACATGACACCCCAGAGAGAATTGAGTCAGACAATGGGACTCATTTTCGGAGCAACCTTATAGGCACTTGGGCCAAAGAACATGGCATTGAGTGGCTATATCACATCCCCTACCATGCACCAGCCTCTGGGAAAATTGAACGGTACAATGGGCTGTTAAAAACTACACTGAGAGCAATGGGTGGGGGAACTTTCAAGCATTGGGATACACATTTACCAAAGGCCACCTGGCTGCCCTCCTCCCGACCTCGGGGTTAGGGTACCCACTTCTTTTTCCGACGACCTTAGGCTGCCCTCCTCCCGACCTCGGGGTTAGGGTACCCACTTTTTTTTCCGACGACATTAGGCTGGCTTAGGCTGCCCTCCTCCCGACCTCGGGGTTAGGGTACCCACTTTTTTTTTCGACGACCTTAGGCTGGCTTAGGCTGCCCTCCTCCCGACCTCAGGGTTAGGATACCCACTTTTTTTTCCGACGACGTTAGGCTGGCTTAGGCTGCCCTCCTCCGGACCTCGGGGTTAGGGTACCCACTTCTTTTTTTTTCCGACGACCTTAGGCTGGCTTAGGCTGTCCTCCTCCCGACATCGGGTTTAGGGTACACACATTTTTTTTCCGACGACATTAGGCTGGCTTGGCTTAGGCTGCCCTCCTCCCGACCTCGTGGTTAGGGTACCCACTTTTTTTTCCGACGACCTTAGGCTGGCTTAGGCTGCCCTCCTCCCGACCTCGGGGTTAGGGTACCCGCTTTTTTTTCCGACGACCTTAGGCTGGCGTAGGCTGCCCTCCTCCCAACCTCGGGGTTAGGGTAACCACTTTTTTTTCCGACGACCTTAGGCTGGCTAAGGCTGCCCTCCTCCCGACCTCGGGGTTAGGGTACCCACTTCTTTTTTTTTTCCGACGACCTTAGGCTGGCTTAGGCTGCCCTCCTCCCGACCTCGGGGTTAGGGTACCCACTTCTTTTTTTTTCCGACGACATTAGGCTGGCTTAGGCTGCCCTCCTCCCGACCTCAGGGTTAGAGTACCCAATTTTTTTTCCGACGACCTTAGGCTGGCTTAGGCTGCCCTCCTCCCAACCTCGGGGTTAGGGTACCCACGTTTTGTTTCCGATTACCTTAGGCTGGCTTAGGCTGCCCTACTCCCGACCTCAGGGTTAGGATACCCAATTTTTTTCCGACGACCTTAGGCTGGCTTAGGCTGCCCTCCTCCGGACCTCGGGGTTAGGGTACCCACTTCTTTTTTTTTCCTGACTACCTTAGGCTGGCATAGGCTGCCCTCCTCCTGACGTCGGGGTAAGGGTACGCACTTTTTTTTCCGACGAACTTAGGCTGGCTTAGGCTGCGCTCCTCCCGACCTCAGAGTTATGGTACCCACTTTTTTTTCCGACGACCTTAGGTTGGCTTAGGCTGCCCTCCTCCCGACCTTGGGGTTAGGGTACCCACTATTTTTTCCGACAACCTTAGGCTGGATTAGGCTGCCCTCCTCCCGACCTCGGGTTTAGGGTACACACATTTTTTTTCCGACGACCTTAGCCTGGCTTGGCTTAGGCTGCCCTCCTCCCGACCTCGGGGTTAGGGTACCCACTTTTTTTTCCGACGGCCTTAGGCTGGCTTAGGCTGCCCTCCTCCCGACCTCGGGGTTAGGGTACCCACTTATTTTTCCGACGACCTTCGGCTGGCTTAGGCTGCCCTCCTCCCGACCTCGGGGTTAGGGTACCCACTTCTTCTTTTTTCTGACGACCTTCGGCTGCCTTAGGCTGCCCTCCTCCCGTCCTCGAGGTTAGGGTACCCACTTTTTTATCCAACGACCTTCGGCTGGCTTAGGTTGCCCTCCTCCCGACCTCGGGGTTAGGGTACCCAATTCTTTTTCCGACGACCTTGGGATGCCCTCGTCCCAACCTCGGGGTTAAGGTACCCACTTTTTGTCCGACGACCGTAGGCTGGCTTAGGCTGCCCACCTCCTGACCTCGGGGTTATGGTACTTACTTTTTTTTCCGACGACCTTAGGCTGGCTTAGGCTGCCCACCTCCCGACCGCGGGGTTAGGGTACCCACTTTTTTTTCCGACGACCTTAGGCTGGCTTAGGCTGCCCTCCTCCCGACCTCGGGGTTAGGGTACCCAGTTTTTTTTTCCGCCGACGTTAGGCTACCCGCCTCCCGACCTCGGGGTTAGGGTACCCACTTTTTTTTCCGACGACCTTAGGCTGCCCTCCTCCCGACCTCGGGGTTAGGGTACCCACTTTTTTTTCCGACGACCTTAGGCTGGCTTAGGCTGCCCTCCTCCCGACCTCGGGGTTAGGGTACCCACTTCTTTTTTTTTTCCGACGACCGTAGGCTGGCTTAGACTGCCCTCCTCCCGACCTCGGGGTTAGGGTACCCAATTTTTTTTCCGACGACCTTAGGCTGGCTTAGGCTGCCCTCCTCCCAACCTCGGGGTTAGGGTACCCACGTTTTGTTTCCGATTACCTTAGGCTGGCTTAGGCTGCCCTCCTCCCGACCTCGGGGTTAGGGTACCCACTTTTTTTTCCGACGACGTTAGGCTGGCTTATGCTGCCCTCTTCCCGACCTCAGGGTTAGGGTACCCACTTCTTTTTTTTTTCCGACGACCTTAGGGTGGCATAGGCTGCCCTCCTCCCGACCTCGGGGTTAGGGTACCCACTTTTTTTTTCCGACGACCTTAGGCTGCCGTCCTCCCGACCTCGGGGTTAGGGTACCCACTTTTATTTCTGACGACCTTAGGCTGCCCTCCTCCCGAATTCGGGGTTTGGGTACCCACTTTTTTTTCCGACGACCTTAGGCTGCCCTCCTCCCGACCTCGGGGTTAGGGTACCCACTTTTTTTTCCAACGACTTTAGGTTCGCTTAGGCTGCCCTCCTCCCGACCTCGTGGTTAGGGTACCCACTTTTTTTTCCGACGACCTTAGGCTGGCTTAGGCTGCCCTCCTCCCGACCTCGGGGTTAGGGTACCCACTTATTTTTCCGACGACCTTCGGCTGGCTTAGGCTGCCCTCCTCCCGACCTCGGGGTTAGGGTTCCCACTTTTTTTTCCGACGACCTTAGGCTGGATTAGGCTGCCCTCCTCCCGACCTCGGGGTTAGGGTGCCCACTTATTTTTCCGACGACCTTAGGCTGTCTTAGGCTGCCCTCCTCCCGACCTCTGGGTTAGGGTACCCACATTTTTCCCGACGACCTTAGGCTGGCTTAGGCTGCCCTCCTCCTGAACTCGGGGTTAGGGTACTCACTTTTTTTTCCGACGACCTTAGGCTGGCTTAGGCTGCCCTCCTCCCTACCTCGGGTTTAGGGTACCCACTATTTTCCGACGACCTCAGGCTGGCTTAGGCTGCCCACCTCCTGACCTCGGGGTTATGGTACCCACTTATTTTTCCGACGACCTTAGGCTTGCTAAGGCTGCCTTCCTCCCGACCTCGGGGTTGGGGTACCCACTTCTTTTTTTTTTCCGACGTCCTTAGGCTGGCTTAGGCTGCCCTCCTCCCGACCTCGGGGTTAGGGTACCTACTTCTTTTTTTTTCCGACGACCTTAGGCTGGCTTAGGCTGCCCTCCTCCCGACATCAGGGTTAGGATACCCACTTTTTTTTCCGACGACGTTAGGCTGGCTTAGGCTGCCCTCCTCCCAACCTCGGGGTTAGGGTACCCACGTTTTGTTTCCGATTACCTTAGGCTGGCTTAGTCTGCCCTACTCCCGACCTCAGGGTTAGGATACCCACTTTTTTTTCCGACGACCTTAGGCTGGCTTAGGCTGCCCTCCTCCGGACCTCGGGGTTAGGGTACCCACTTCTTTTTTTTTCCGACGACCTTAGGCTGGCTTAGGCTGTCCTCCTCCCGACATCGGGGTTAGGGTACCCACTTCTTTTTTTTTTCCCGACTACCTTAGGCTGGCATAGGCTGCCCTCCTCCTGACGTCGGGGTTAGGGTACGCACTTTTTTTTCCGACGGCCTTAGGCTGGCTTTCGCTGCGCTCCTCCCGACCTCAGAGTTATGGTACCCACTTTTTTTTCCGACGACCTTAGGTTGGCTTAGGCTGCCCTCCTCCCGACCTTGGGGTTAGGGTACCCACTATTTTTTCCGACAACCTTAGGCTGGATTAGGCTGCCCTCCTCCCGACCTCGGGTTTAGGGTACACACATTTTTTTTCCGACGACATTAGGCTGGCTTGGCTTAGGCTGACCTCCTCCCGACTTCGGGGTTAGGGTACCCACTTCTTCTTTTTTCTGACGACCTTAGGCTGGCTTAGGTTGCCCTCCTCCCGACCTCGGGGTTAGGGTACCCAAATCTTTTTCCGACGACCTTGGGATGCCCTCGTCCCAACCTCGGGGTTAAGGTACCCACTTTCTGTCCGACGACCGTAGGCTGGCTTAGGCTGCCCACCTCCTGACCTCGGGGTTATGGTACTTACTTTTTTTTCCGACGACCTTAGGCTGGCTTAGGCTGCCCTCCTCCCGACCGCGGGGTTAGGGTACCCACTTTTTTTTCCGACAACCTTAGGCTGGCTTAGGCTGCCCTCCTCCCGACCTCGGGGTTAGGGTACCCAGTTTTTTTTCCGCCGACGTTAGGCTACCCTCCTCCCGACCTCGGGGTTAGGGTACCCACTTTTTTTTCCGACGACCTTAGGCTGCCCTCCTCCCGACCTCGGGGTTAGGGTACCCACTTTTTTTTCCGACGACCTTAGGCTGGCTTAGACTGCCCTCCTCCCGACCTCGGGGTTAGGGTACCCACTTCTTTTTTTTTTCCGACGACCTTAGGCTGGCTTAGGCTGCCCTCCTCCCGACCTCGGGGTTAGGGTACCCACTTTTTTTTCCGACGAACGTAGCCTGGCTTAGGCTGCCCTCCTCCCGACCTCGGGGTTAGGGTACCCACTTTTTTTTCCGACGACCTTAGGCTGGCTTAGACTGCCCTCCTCCCGACCTCGGGGTTAGGGTACCCACTTCTTTTTTTTTTCCGACGACCTTAGGCTGACGTAGGCTGCTCTCCTCCCAACCTCGGGGTTATGGTACCCACTTATTTTTCCGACGACCTTAGGGTGGCATAGGCTGCCCTCCTCCTGACCTCGGGTTTAGGGTACCCACTTCTTTTTTTTTTCCGACGACCTTAGGCTGGGTTAGGCTGCCCTCCTCCCGACCTCGGGGTTAGGGTACCCACTTCTTTTTTTTTCCGACGAAATTAGGCTGGCTTAGGCTGCCCTCCTCCCGACCTCGGGGTTAGAGTACCCAATTTTTTTTTCCGACGACCTTAGGCTGGCTTAGGCTGCCCTCCTCCCAACCTCGGGGTTAGGGTACCTACGTTTTGTTTCCGATTACCTTAGGCTGGCTTAGTCTGCCCTACTCCCGACCTCGGGGTTAGGGTACCCACTTTTATTTCCGACGACCTTAGGCTGGCTTAGGCCGCCCTCCTCCCGACCTTGGGGTTAGGGTACCCACATTTGTCCAATGACCTTAGGCTGGCTTAGGCTGCCCTCCTCCCGACCTCGGGGTTAGGGTACCCACTTTTTTTTCCGACGATCTTAGGCTGACGTAGGCTGCTCTCCTCCCAACCTCGGGGTTATGGTACCCACTTATTTTTCCGACGACCTTAGGGTGGCTTAGGCTGCCCTCTTCCCGACCTCAGGGTTAGGGTACCCACTTCTTTTTTTTTTCCGACGACTTTAGGGTGGCATAGGCTGCCCTCCTCCCGACCTCGGGGTTAGGGTACCCACTTTTTTTCCCGACGACCTTAGGCTGCCGTCCTCCCGACCTCGGGGTTAGGGTACCCACTTTTATTTCCGACGACCTTAGGCTGCCCTCCTCCCGAACTCGGGGTTAGGGTACCCACTTTTTTTTTCCGACGACCTTAGGCTGCCCTCCTCCCGACCTCGGGGTTAGGGTACCCACTTTTTTTTTCCAACGACTTTAGGTTCGCTTAGGCTGCCCTCCTCCCGACCTCGTGGTTAGGGTACCCACTTTTTTTTCCGACGACCTTAGGCTGGCTTAGGCTGCCCTCCTCCCGACCTCGGGGTTAGGGTACCCACTTATTTTTCCGACGACCTTAGGCTGGATTAGGCTGCCCTCCTCCCGACCTCGGGGTTAGGGTGCCCACTTATTTTTCCGACGACCTTCGGCTGGCTTAGGCTGCCCTCCTCCCGACCTCTGGGTTAAGGTACCCACATTTTTCCGACGACCTTAGGCTGGCTTAGGCTGCCCTCCTCCAGACCTCGGGGTTAGGGTACCCACTTTTTTTTCCGACGACCTTAGGCTGGCTTAGGCTGCCCTCCTCCCGACCTCGGGGTTAGGGTACCAATTTTTTTTTCCGCCGACGTTAGGCTACCCTCCTCCCGACCTCGGGGTTAGGGTAACCACTTTTTTTTCCGACGACCTTAGGCTGCCCTCCTCCCGACCTCGGGGTTAGGGTACCCACTTTTTTTTCCGACGACCTTAGGCTGGCTTAGACTGCCCTCCTCCCGACCTCGGGGTTAGGGTACCCACTTCTTTTTTTTTTTCCGACGACCTTAGGCTGGCTTAGGCTGCCCTCCTCCCGACCTCGGGGTTAGGGTACCCACTTTTTTTTCCGACGAACGTAGCCTGGCTTAGGCTGCCCTCCTCCCGACTTCTGGGTTAGGGTTCCCACTTCTTTTTTTTTCCGACGACCGTAGGCTGGCTTAGGCTGCCCTCCTCCCGACCTCGGGGTTAGGGTACCCGCTTTTTTTTTCCGACGACCTTAGGCTGACGTAGGCTGCTCTCCTCCCAACCTCGGGGTTATGGTACCCACTTATTTTTCCGACGACCTTAGGGTGGCATAGGCTGCCCTCCTCCTGACCTCGGGTTTAGGGTACCCACTTCTTTTTTTTTTCCGACGACCTTAGGCTGGGTTATGCTGCCCTCCTCCCGACCTCGGGGTTAGGGTACCCACTTCTTTTTTTTTCCGACGAAATTAGGCTGGCTTAGGCTGCCCTCCTCCCGACCTCGGGGTTAGAGTACCCAATTATTTTTCCGACGACCTTAGGCTGGCTTAGGCTGCCCTCCTCCCAACCTCGGCGTTAGGGTACCTACCTTTTGTTTCCGATTACCTTAGGCTGGCTTAGTCTGCCCTACTCCCGACCTCGGGGTTAGGGTACCCACTTTTTTTCCGACGACCTTAGGCTGGCTTAGGCCGCCCTCCTCCCGACCTTGGGGTTAGGGTACCCACATTTGTCCAATGACCTTAGGCTGGCTTAGGCTGCCCTCCTCCCGACCTCGGGGTTAGGGTACCCACTTTTTTTTCCGACGACGTTAGGCTGGCTTATGCTGCCCTCTTCCCGACCTCAGGGTTAGGGTACCCACTTCTTTTTTTTTTCCGACGACCTTAGGGTGGCATAGGCTGCCCTCCTCCCGACCTCGGGGTTAGGGTACCCACTTTTTTTTCCGACGACCTTAGGCTGCCCTCCTCCCGAACTCGGGGTTAGGGTACCCACTTTTTTTTCCGACGACCTTAGGCTGCCCTCCTCCCGACCTCGGGGTTAGGGTACCCACTTTTTTTTCCAACGACTTTAGGTTCGCTTAGGCTGCCCTCCTCCCGACCTCGTGGTTAGGGTACCCACTTTTTTTTCCGACGACCTTAGGCTGGCTTAGGCTGCCCTCCTCCCGACCTCGGGGTTAGGGTACCCACTTATTTTTCCGACGACCTTAGGCTGGATTAGGCTGCCCTCCTCCCGACCTCGGGGTTAGGGTGCCCACTTATTTTTCCGACGACCTTCGGCTGGCTTAGGCTGCCCTCCTCCCGACCTCTGGGTTAAGGTACCCACATTTTTCCGACGACCTTAGGCTGGCTTAGGCTGCCCTCCTCCTGAACTCGGGGTTAGGGTACCCACTTTTTTTTCCGACGACCTTAGGCTGGCTTAGGCTGCCCTCCTCCCGACCTCGGGGTTAGGGTACCAAGTTTTTTTTTCCGCCGACGTTAGGCTACCCTCCTCCCGACCTCGGGGTTAGGGTAACCACTTTTTTTTCCGACGACCTTAGGCTGCCCTCCTCCCGACCTCGGGGTTAGGGTACCCACTTTTTTTTCCGACGACCTTAGGCTGGCTTAGACTGCCCTCCTCCCGACCTCGGGGTTAGGGTACCCACTTCTTTTTTTTTTCCGACGACCTTAGGCTGGCTTAGGCTGCCGTCCTCCCGACCTCGGGGTTAGGGTACCCACTTTTTTTTCCGACGAACGTAGCCTGGCTTAGGCTGCCCTCCTCCCGACTTCGGGGTTAGGGTTCCCACTTCTTTTTTTTTCCGACGACCGTATGCTGGTTTAGGCTGCCCTCCTCCCGACCTCGGGGTTAGGGTACCCGCTTTTTTTTCCGACGACCTTAGGCTGACGTAGGCTGCTCTCCTCCCAACCTCGGGGTTATGGTACCCACTTATTTTTCCGACGACCTTAGGGTGGCATAGGCTGCCCTCCTCCTGACCTCGGGTTTAGGGTACCCACTTCTTTTTTTTTTCCGACGACGTTAGGCTGGGTTATGCTGCCCTCCTCCCGACCTCGGGGTTAGGGTACCCACTTCTTTTTTTTTCCGACGAAATTAGGCTGGCATAGGCTGCCCTCCTCCTGACGTCGGGGTTAGGGTACGCACTTTTTTTTCCGACGGCCTTAGGCTGGCTTAGGCTGCGCTCCTCCCGACCTCAGAGTTATGGTACCCACTTTTTTTTCCGACGACCTTAGGTTGGCTTAGGCTGCCCTCCTCCCGACCTTGGGGTTAGGGTACCCACTATTTTTTCCGACAACCTTAGGCTGGATTAGGCTGCCCTCCTCCCGACCTCGGGTTTAGGGTACACACATTTTTTTTCCGACGACATTAGGCTGGCTTGGCTTACGCTGACCTCCTCCCGACCTCGGGGTTAGGGTACCCACTTTTTTTTCCGACGGCCTTCGGCTGGCTTAGGCTGCCCTCCTCCCGACCTCGTTGTTAGGGTACCCACTTTTTTTTCCGACGACCTTAGGCTGGCTTAGGCTGCCCTCCTCCCGACCTCGGGGTTAGGGTACCCACTTCTTCTTTTTTCTGACGACCTTAGGCTGGCTTAGGCTGCCCTCCTCCCGACCTCGAGGTTAGGGTACACACTTTTTTTTCCAACGACCTTAGGCTGGCTTAGGTTGCCCTCCTCCCGACCTCGGGGTTAGGGTACCCAAATCTTTTTCCGACGACCTTGGGATGCCCTCGTCCCAACCTCGGGGTTAAGGTACCCACTTTCTGTCCGACGACCGTAGGCTGGCTTAGGCTGCCCACCTCCTGACCTCGGGGTTATGGTACTTACTTTTTTTTCCGACGACCTTAGGCTGGCTTAGGCTGCCCTCCTCCCGACCGCGGGGTTAGGGTACCCACTTTTTTTTCCGACAACCTTAGGCTGGCTTAGGCTGCCCTCCTCCCGACCTCGGGGTTAGGGTACCAAGTTTTTTTTCCGCCGACGTTAGGCTACCCTCCTCCCGACCTCGGGGTTAGGGTACCCACTTTTTTTTCCGACGACCTTAGGCTGCCCTCTTCCCGACCTCGGGGTTAGGGTACCCACTTTTTTTTTCCGACGACCTTAGGCTGGCTTAGACTGCCCTCCTCCCGACCTCGGGGTTAGGGTACCCACTTCTTTTTTTTTTCCGACGACCTTAGGCTGGCTTAGGCTGCCCTCCTCCCGACCTCGGGTTTAGGGTACCCACTTCTTTTTTTTTTCCGACGACCTTAGGCTGGGTTAGGCTGCCCTCCTCCCGACCTCGGGGTTAGGGTACCCACTTCTTTTTTTTTCCGACGAAATTAGGCTGGCTTAGGCTGCCCTCCTCCCGACCTCGGGGTTAGAGTACCCAATTTTTTTTCCGACGACCTTAGGCTGGCTTAGGCTGCCCTCCTCCCAACCTCGGGGTTAGGGTACCTACGTTTTGTTTCCGATTACCTTAGGCTGGCTTAGTCTGCCCTACTCCCGACCTCGGGGTTAGGGTACCCACTTTTATTTCCGACGACCTTAGGCTGGCTTAGGCCGCCCTCCTCCCGACCTTGGGGTTAGGGTACCCACATTTGTCCAATGACCTTAGGCTGGCTTAGGCTGCCCTCCTCCCGACCTCGGGGTTAGGGTACCCACTTTTTTTTCCGACGATCTTAGGCTGACGTAGGCTGCTCTCCTCCCAACCTCGGGGTTATGGTACCCACTTATTTTTCCGACGACCTTAGGGTGGCTTAGGCTGCCCTCTTCCCGACCTCAGGGTTAGGGTACCCACTTCTTTTTTTTTTCCGACGACTTTAGGGTGGCATAGGCTGCCCTCCTCCCGACCTCGGGGTTAGGGTACCCACTTTTTTTTCCCGACGACCTTAGGCTGCCGTCCTCCCGACCTCGGGGTTAGGGTACCCACTTTTATTTCCGACGACCTTAGGCTGCCCTCCTCCCGAACTCGGGGTTAGGGTACCCACTTTTTTTTCCGCCGACCTTAGGCTGCCCTCCTCCCGACCTCGGGGTTAGGGTACCCACTTTTTTTTCCAACGACTTTAGGTTCGCTTAGGCTGCCCTCCTCCCGACCTCGTGGTTAGGGTACCCACTTTTTTTTCCGACGACCTTAGGCTGGCTTAGGCTGCCCTCCTCCCGACCTCGGGGTTAGGGTACCCACTTATTTTTCCGACGACCTTAGGCTGGATTAGGCTGCCCTCCTCCCGACCTCGGGGTTAGGGTGCCCACTTATTTTTCCGACGACCTTCGGCTGGCTTAGGCTGCCCTCCTCCCGACCTCTGGGTTAAGGTACCCACATTTTTCCGACGACCTTAGGCTGGCTTAGGCTGCCCTCCTCCTGAACTCGGGGTTAGGGTACCCACTTTTTTTTCCGACGACCTTAGGCTGGCTTAGGCTGCCCTCCTCCCGACCTCGGGGTTAGGGTACCAATTTTTTTTTCCGCCGACGTTAGGCTACCCTCCTCCCGACCTCGGGGTTAGGGTAACCACTTTTTTTTCCGACGACCTTAGGCTGCCCTCCTCCCGACCTCGGGGTTAGGGTACCCACTTTTTTTTCCGACGACCTTAGGCTGGCTTAGGCTGCCCTCCTCCCGACCTCGGGGTTAGGGTACCCACTTCTTTTTTTTTTTCCGACGACCTTAGGCTGGCTTAGGCTGCCCTCCTCCCGACCTCGGGGTTAGGGTACCCACTTTTTTTTCCGACGAACGTAGCCTGGCTTAGGCTGCCCTCCTCCCGACTTCTGGGTTAGGGTTCCCACTTCTTTTTTTTTCCGACGACCGTAGGCTGGCTTAGGCTGCCCTCCTCCCGACCTCGGGGTTAGGGTACCCGCTTTTTTTTCCGACGACCTTAGGCTGACGTAGGCTGCTCTCCTCCCAACCTCGGGGTTATGGTACCCACTTATTTTTCCGACGACCTTAGGGTGGCATAGGCTGCCCTCCTCCTGACCTCGGGTTTAGGGTACCCACTTCTTTTTTTTTTCCGACGACCTTAGGCTGGGTTATGCTGCCCTCCTCCCGACCTCGGGGTTAGGGTACCCACTTCTTTTTTTTTCCGACGAAATTAGGCTGGCTTAGGCTGCCCTCCTCCCGACCTCGGGGTTAGAGTACCCAATTATTTTTCCGACGACCTTAGGCTGGCTTAGGCTGCCCTCCTCCCAACCTCGGGGTTAGGGTACCTACGTTTTGTTTCCGATTACCTTAGGCTGGCTTAGTCTGCCCTACTCCCGACCTCGGGGTTAGGGTACCCACTTTTTTTCCGACGACCTTAGGCTGGCTTAGGCCGCCCTCCTCCCGACCTTGGGGTTAGGGTACCCACATTTGTCCAATGACCTTAGGCTGGCTTAGGCTGCCCTCCTCCCGACCTCGGGGTTAGGGTACCCACTTTTTTTTCCGACGACGTTAGGCTGGCTTATGCTGCCCTCCTCCCGACCTCAGGGTTAGGGTACCCACTTCTTTTTTTTTTCCGACGACCTTAGGGTGGCATAGGCTGCCCTCCTCCCGACCTCGGGGTTAGGGTACCCACTTTTTTTTCCGACGACCTTAGGCTGCCCTCCTCCCGAACTCGGGGTTAGGGTACCCACTTTTTTTTCCGACGACCTTAGGCTGCCCTCCTCCCGACCTCGGGGTTAGGGTACCCACTTTTTTTTCCAACGACTTTAGGTTCGCTTAGGCTGCCCTCCTCCCGACCTCGTGGTTAGGGTACCCACTTTTTTTTCCGACGACCTTAGGCTGGCTTAGGCTGCCCTCCTCCCGACCTCGGGGTTAGGGTACCCACTTATTTTTCCGACGACCTTAGGCTGGATTAGGCTGCCCTCCTCCCGACCTCGGGGTTAGGGTGCCCACTTATTTTTCCGACGACCTTCGGCTGGCTTAGGCTGCCCTCCTCCCGACCTCTGGGTTAAGGTACCCACATTTTTCCGACGACCTTAGGCTGGCTTAGGCTGCCCTCCTCCTGAACTCGGGGTTAGGGTACCCACTTTTTTTTCCGACGACCTTAGGCTGGCTTAGGCTGCCCTCCTCCCGACCTCGGGGTTAGGGTACCAAGTTTTTTTTCCGCCGACGTTAGGCTACCCTCCTCCCGACCTCGGGGTTAGGGTAACCACTTTTTTTTTCCGACGACCTTAGGCTGCCCTCCTCCCGACCTCGGGGTTAGGGTACCCACTTTTTTTTCCGACGACCTTAGGCTGGCTTAGACTGCCCTCCTCCCGACCTCGGGGTTAGGGTACCCACTTCTTTTTTTTTTTCCGACGACCTTAGGCTGGCTTAGGCTGCCGTCCTCCCGACCTCGGGGTTAGGGTACCCACTTTTTTTTCCGACGAACGTAGCCTGGCTTAGGCTGCCCTCCTCCCGACTTCGGGGTTAGGTTTCCCACTTCTTTTTTTTTCCGACGACCGTATGCTGGTTTAGGCTGCCCTCCTCCCGACCTCGGGGTTAGGGTACCCGCTTTTTTTTCCGACGACCTTAGGCTGACGTAGGCTGCTCTCCTCCCAACCTCGGGGTTATGGTACCCACTTATTTTTCCGACGACCTTAGGGTGGCATAGGCTGCCCTCCTCCTGACCTCGGGTTTAGGGTACCCACTTCTTTTTTTTTTCCGACGACGTTAGGCTGGGTTATGCTGCCCTCCTCCCGACCTCGGGGTTAGGGTACCCACTTCTTTTTTTTTTCCGACGAAATTAGGCTGGCTTAGGCTGCCCTCCTCCCGACCTCGTGGTTAGAGTACCCAATTTTTTTTTCCGACGACCTTAGGCTGGCTTAGGCTGCCCTCCTCCCAACCTCGGGGTTAGGGTACCTACGTTTTGTTTCCGATTACCTTAGGCTGGCTTAGTCTGCCCTACTCCCGACCTCGGGGTTAGGGTACCCACTTTTTTTCCGACGACCTTAGGCTGGCTTAGGCCGCCCTCCTCCCGACCTTGGGGTTAGGGTACCCACATTTGTCCAATGACCTTAGGCTGGCTTAGGCTGCCCTCCTCCCGACCTCGGGGTTAGGGTACCCACATTTTTTTCCGACGACGTTAGGCTGGCTTATGCTGCCCTCTTCCCGACCTCAGGGTTAGGGTACCCACTTCTTTTTTTTTTCCGACGACCTTAGGGTGGCATAGGCTGCCCTCCTCCCGACCTCGGGTTTTGGGTACCCACTTTTTTTTTCCGACGACCTTAGGCTGCCGTCCTCCCGACCTCGGGGTTAGGGTACCCACTTTTATTTCCGACGACCTTAGGCTGCCCTCCTCCCGAACTCGGGGTTAGGGTACCCACTTTTTTTTCCAACGACCTTAGGCTGCCCTCCTCCCGACCTCGGGGTAAGGGTACCCACTTTTTTTTCCAACGACTTTAGGTTCGCTTAGGCTGCCCTCCTCCCGACCTCGTGGTTAGGGTACCCACTTTTTTTTCCGACGACCTTAAGCTGGCTTAGGCTGCCCTCCTCCCGACCTCGGGGTTAGGGTACCCACTTATTTTTCCGACGACCTTAGGCTGGATTAGGCTGCCCTCCTCCCGACCTCGGGGTTAGGGTGCCCACTTATTTTTCCGACGACCTTCGGCTGGCTTAGGCTGCCCTCCTCCCGACCTCTGGGTTAAGGTACCCACATTTTTCCGACGACCTTAGGCTGGCTTAGGCTGCCCTCCTCCTGAACTCGGGGTTTGGGTACCCACTTCTTTTTTTTTTCCGACGAAATTAGGCTGGCTTAGGCTGCCCTCCTCCCGACCTCGTGGTTAGAGTACCCAATTTTTTTTCCGACGACCTTAGGCTGGCTTAGGCTGCCCTCCTCCCAACCTCGGGGTTAGGGTACCTACGTTTTGTTTCCGATTACCTTAGGCTGGCTTAGTCTGCCCTACTCCCGACCTCGGGGTTAGGGTACCCACTTTTTTTCCGACGACCTTAGGCTGGCTTAGGCCGCCCTCCTCCCGACCTTGGGGTTAGGGTACCCACATTTGTCCAATGACCTTAGGCTGGCTTAGGCTGCCCTCCTCCCGACCTCGGGGTTAGGGTACCCACATTTTTTTCCGACGACGTTAGGCTGGCTTATGCTGCCCTCTTCCCGACCTCAGGGTTAGGGTACCCACTTCTTTTTTTTTTCCGACGACCTTAGGGTGGCATAGGCTGCCCTCCTCCCGACCTCGGGGTTAGGGTACCCACTTTTTTTTCCGACGACCTTAGGCTGCCGTCCTCCCGACCTCGGGGTTAGGGTACCCACTTTTATTTCCGACGACCTTAGGCTGCCCTCCTCCCGAACTCGGGGTTAGGGTACCCACTTTTTTTTCCAACGACCTTAGGCTGCCCTCCTCCCGACCTCGGGGTAAGGGTACCCACTTTTTTTTCCAACGACTTTAGGTTCGCTTAGGCTGCCCTCCTCCCGACCTCGTGGTTAGGGTACCCACTTTTTTTTCCGACGACCTTAAGCTGGCTTAGGCTGCCCTCCTCCCGACCTCGGGGTTAGGGTACCCACTTATTTTTCCGACGACCTTAGGCTGGATTAGGCTGCCCTCCTCCCGACCTCGGGGTTAGGGTGCCCACTTATTTTTCCGACGACCTTCGGCTGGCTTAGGCTGCCCTCCTCCCGACCTCTGGGTTAAGGTACCCACATTTTTCCGACGACCTTAGGCTGGCTTAGGCTGCCCTCCTCCTGAACTCGGGGTTAGGGTACCCACTTTTTTTTCCGACGACCTTAGGCTGGCTTAGGCTGCCCTCCTCCCGACCTCGGGGTTAGGGTACCAATTTTTTTTTCCGCCGACGTTAGGCTACCCTCCTCCCGACCTCGGGGTTAGGGTAACCACTTTTTTTTTCCGACGACCTTAGGCTGCCCTCCTCCCGACCTCGGGGTTAGGGTACCCACTTTTTTTTCCGACGACCTTAGGCTGGCTTAGACTGCCCTCCTCCCGACCTCGGGGTTAGGGTACCCACTTCTTTTTTTTTTCCGACGACCTTAGGCTGGCTTAGGCTGCCCTCCTCCCGCCCTCGGGGTTAGGGTACCCACTTTTTTTTTCCGACGAACGTAGCCTGGCTTAGGCTGCCCTCCTCCCGACTTCTGGGTTAGGGTTCCCACTTCTTTTTTTTTTCCGACGACCGTAGGCTGGCTTAGGCTGCCCTCCTCCCGACCTCGGGGTTAGGGTACCCGCTTTTTTTTTCCGACGACCTTAGGCTGACGTAGGCTGCTCTCCTCCCAACCTCGGGGTTATGGTACCCACTTATTTTTCCGACGACCTTAGGGTGGCATAGGCTGCCCTCCTCCTGACCTCGGGTTTAGGGTACCCACTTCTTTTTTTTTTCCGACGACCTTAGGCTGGGTTATGCTGCCCTCCTCCCGACCTCGGGGTTAGGGTACCCACTTCTTTTTTTTTTCCGACGAAATTAGGCTGGCTTAGGCTGCCCTCCTCCCGACCTCGGGGTTAGAGTACCCAATTATTTTTCCGACGACCTTAGGCTGGCTTAGGCTGCCCTCCTCCCGACCTCGGGGTTAGGGTACCCACGTTTTGTTTCCGATTACCTTAGGCTGGCTTAGTCTGCCCTACTCCCGACCTCGGGGTTAGGGTACCCACTTTTTTTCCGACGACCTTAGGCTGGCTTAGGCCGCCCTCCTCCCGACCTTGGGGTTAGGGTACCCACATTTGTCCAATGACCTTAGGCTGGCTTAGGCTGCCCTCCTCCCGACCTCGGGGTTAGGGTACCCACTTTTTTTTCCGACGACGTTAGGCTGGCTTATGCTGCCCTCCTCCCGACCTCAGGGTTAGGGTACCCACTTCTTTTTTTTTTCCGACGACCTTAGGGTGTCATAGGCTGCCCTCCTCCCGACCTCGGGGTTAGGGTACCCACTTTTTTTTTCCGACGACCTTAGGCTGCCCTCCTCCCGAACTCGGGGTTAGGGTACCCACTTTTTTTTTCCGACGACCTTAGGCTGCCCTCCTCCCGACCTCGGGGTTAGGGTACCCACTTTTTTTTCCAACGACTTTAGGTTCGCTTAGGCTGCCCTCCTCCCGACCTCGTGGTTAGGGTACCCACTTTTTTTTCCGACGACCTTAGGCTGGCTTAGGCTGCCCTCCTCCCGACCTCGGGGTTAGGGTACCCACTTATTTTTCCGACGACCTTAGGCTGGATTAGGCTGCCCTCCTCCCGACCTCGGGGTTAGGGTGCCCACTTATTTTACCGACGACCTTCGGCTGGCTTAGGCTGCCCTCCTCCCGACCTCTGGGTTAAGGTACCCACATTTTTCCGACGACCTTAGGCTGGCTTAGGCTGCCCTCCTCCTGAACTCGGGGTTAGGGTACCCACTTTTTTTTTCCGACGACCTTAGGCTGGCTTAGGCTGCCCTCCTCCCGACCTCGGGGTTAGGGTACCAAGTTTTTTTTCCGCCGACGTTAGGCTACCCTCCTCCCGACCTCGGGGTTAGGGTAACCACTTTTTTTTCCGACGACCTTAGGCTGCCCTCCTCCCGACCTCGGGGTTAGGGTACCCACTTTTTTTTTCCGACGACCTTAGGCTGGCTTAGACTGCCCTCCTCCCGACCTCGGGGTTAGGGTACCCACTTCTTTTTTTTTTCCGACGACCTTAGGCTGGCTTAGGCTGCCGTCCTCCCGACCTCGGGGTTAGGGTACCCACTTTTTTTTCCGACGAACGTAGCCTGGCTTAGGCTGCCCTCCTCCCGACTTCGGGGTTAGGGTTCCCACTTCTTTTTTTTTCCGACGACCGTATGCTGGTTTAGGCTGCCCTCCTCCCGACCTCGGGGTTAGGGTACCCGCTTTTTTTTCCGACGACCTTAGGCTGACGTAGGCTGCTCTCCTCCCAACCTCGGGGTTATGGTACCCACTTATTTTTCCGACGACCTTAGGGTGGCATAGGCTGCCCTCCTCCTGACCTCGGGTTTAGGGTACCCACTTCTTTTTTTTTTTCCGACGACGTTAGGCTGGGTTATGCTGCCCTCCTCCCGACCTCGGGGTTAGGGTACCCACTTCTTTTTTTTTCCGACGAAATTAGGCTGGCTTAGGCTGCCCTCCTCCCGACCTCGTGGTTAGAGTACCCAATTTTTTTTCCGACGACCTTAGGCTGGCTTAGGCTGCCCTCCTCCCAACCTCGGGGTTAGGGTACCTACGTTTTGTTTCCGATTACCTTAGGCTGGCTTAGTCTGCCCTACTCCCGACCTCGGGGTTAGGGTACCCACTATTTTTCCGACGACCTTAGGCTGGCTTAGGCCGCCCTCCTCCCGACCTTGGGGTTAGGGTACCCACATTTGTCCAATGACCTTAGGCTGGCTTAGGCTGCCCTCCTCCCGACCTCGGGGTTAGGGTACCCACATTTTTTTCCGACGACGTTAGGCTGGCTTATGCTGCCCTCTTCCCGACCTCAGGGTTAGGGTACCCACTTCTTTTTTTTTTCCGACGACCTTAGGGTGGCATAGGCTGCCCTCCTCCCGACCTCGGGGTTAGGGTACCCACTTTTTTTTCCGACGACCTTAGGCTGCCGTCCTCCCGACCTCGGGGTTAGGGTACCCACTTTTATTTCCGACGACCTTAGGCTGCCCTCCTCCCGAACTCGGGGTTAGGGTACCCACTTTTTTTTCCAACGACCTTAGGCTGCCCTCCTCCCGACCTCGGGGTAAGGGTACCCACTTTTTTTTCCAACGACTTTAGGTTCGCTTAGGCTGCCCTCCTCCCGACCTCGTGGTTAGGGTACCCACTTTTTTTTTCCGACGACCTTAAGCTGGCTTAGGCTGCCCTCCTCCCGACCTCGGGGTTAGGGTACCCACTTATTTTTCCGACGACCTTAGGCTGGATTAGGCTGCCCTCCTCCCGACCTCGGGGTTAGGGTGCCCACTTATTTTTCCGACGACCTTCGGCTGGCTTAGGCTGCCCTCCTCCCGACCTCTGGGTTAAGGTACCCACATTTTTCCGACGACCTTAGGCTGGCTTAGGCTGCCCTCCTCCTGAACTCGGGGTTTGGGTACCCACTTTTTTTTCCGACGACCTTAGGCTGGCTTAGGCTGCCCTCCTCCCGACCTCGGGGTTAGGGTACCAAGTTTTTTTTCCGCAGACGTTAGGCTACCCTCCTCCCGACCTCGGGGTTAGGGTACCCACTTTTTTTTCCGACGACCTTAGGCTGCCCTCCTCCCGACCTCGGGGTTAGGGTACCCACTTTTTTTTCCGACGACCTTAGGCTGGCTTAGACTGCCCTCCTCCCGACCTCGGGGTTAGGGTACCCACTTCTTTTTTTTTTCCGACGACCTTAGGCTGGCTTAGGCTGCCCTCCTCCCGACCTCGGGGTTAGGGTACCCACTTTTTTTTCCGACGAACGTAGCCTGGCTTAGGCTGCCCTCCTCCCAACTTCGGGGTTAGGGTTCCCACTTCTTTTTTTTTTCCGACGACCGTAGGCTGGCTTAGGCTGCCCTCCTCCCGACCTCGGGGTTAGGGTACCCGCTTTTTTTTCCGACGACCTTAGGGTGGCATAGGCTGCCCTCCTCCTGACCTCGGGTTTAGGGTACCCACTTCTTTTTTTTTTTCCGACGACCTTAGGCTGGGTTAGGCTGCCCTCCTCCCGACCTCGGGGTTAGGGTACCCACTTCTTTTTTTTTCCGACGAAATTAGGCTGGCTTAGGCTGCCCTCCTCCCGACCTCGGGGTTAGAGTACCCAATTTTTTTTCCGACGACCTTAGGCTGGCTTAGGCTGCCCTCCTCCCAACCTCGGGGTTAGGGTACCTACGTTTTGTTTCCGATTACCTTAGGCTGGCTTAGTCTGCCCTACTCCCGACCTCGGGGTTAGGGTACCCACTTTTTTTTCCGACGACCTTAGGCTGGCTTAGGCTGCCCTCCTCCCAACCTCGGGGTTAGGGTACCTACTTTTTGTTTCCGATTACCTTAGGCTGGCTTAGTCTGCCCTACTCCCGACCTCGGGGTTAGGGTACCCACTTTTTTTCCGACGACCTTAGGCTGGCTTATGCCGCCCTCCTCCCGACCTTGGGGTTAGGGTACCCACATTTGTCCAATGACCTTAGGCTGGCTTAGGCTGCCCTCCTCCCGACCTCGGGGTTAGGGTACCCACTTTCTTTTCCGACGACGTTAGGCTGGCTTATGCTGCCCTCTTCCCGACCTCAGGGTTAGGGTACCCACTTCTTTTTTTTTTCCGACGACCTTAGGGTGGCATAGGCTGCCCTCCTCCCGACCTCGGGGTTAGGGTACCCACTTTTTTTTCCGACGACCTTAGGCTGCCCTCCTCCCGAACTCGGGGTTAGGGTACCCACTTTTTTTTTCCGACGACCTTAGGCTGCCCTCCTCCCGACCTCGGGGTTAGGGTACCCACTTTTTTTTCCAACGACTTTAGGTTCGCTTAGGCTGCCCTCCTCCCGACCTCGTGGTTAGGGTACCCACTTTTTTTTCCGACGACCTTAGGCTGGCTTAGGCTGCCCTCCTCCCGACCTCGGGGTTAGGGTACCCACTTATTTTTCCGACGACCTTAGGCTGGATTAGGCTGCCCTCCTCCCGACCTCGGGGTTAGGGTGCCCACTTATTTTTCCGACGACCTTCGGCTGGCTTAGGCTGCCCTCCTCCCGACCTCTGGGTTAAGGTACCCACATTTTTCCGACGACCTTAGGCTGGCTTAGGCTGCCCTCCTCCTGAACTCGGGGTTAGGGTACCCACTTTTTTTTTCCGACGACCTTAGGCTGGCTTAGGCTGCCCTCCTCCCGACCTCGGGGTTAGGGTACCAAGTTTTTTTTCCGCCGACGTTAGGCTACCCTCCTCCCGACCTCGGGGTTAGGGTACCCGCTTTTTTTTTCCGACGACCTTAGGCTGGCTTAGACTGCCCTCCTCCCGACCTCGGGGTTAGGGTACCCACTTCTTTTTTTTTTCAGACGACCTTAGGCTGGCTTAGGCTGCCCTCCTCCCGACCTCGGGGTTAGGGTACCCACTTTTTTTTCCGACGAACGTAGCCTGGCTTAGGCTGCCCTCCTCCCAACTTCGGGGTTAGGGTTCCCACTTCTTTTTTTTTCCGACGACCGTAGGCTGACTTAGGCTGCCCTCCTCCCGACCTCGGGGTTAGGGTACCCGCTTTTTTTTCCGACGACCTTAGGCTGACGTAGGCTGCTCTCCTCCCAACCTCGGGGTTATGGTACCCACTTATTTTTCCGACGACCTTAGGCTGGGTTAGGCTGCCCTCCTCCCGACCTCGGGGTTAGGGTACCCACTTCTTTTTTTTTCCGACGAAATTAGGCTGGCTTAGGCTGCCCTCCTCCCGACCTCGGGGTTAGAGTACCCAATTTTTTTTCCGACGACCTTAGGCTGGCTTAGGCTGCCCTCCTCCCAACCTCGGGGTTAGGGTACCTACGTTTTGTTTCCGATTACCTTAGGCTGGCTTAGTCTGCCCTACTCCCGACCTCGGGGTTAGGGTACCCACTTTTTTTCCGACGACCTTAGGCTGGCTTAGGCCGCCCTCCTCCCGACCTTGGGGTTAGGGTACCCACATTTGTCCAATGACCTTAGGCTGGCTTAGGCTGCCCTCCTCCCGACCTCGGGGTTAGGGTACCCACTTTTTTTTCCGACGACGTTAGGCTGGCTTATGCTGCCCTCTTCCCGACCTCAGGGTTAGGGTACCCACTTCTTTTTTTTTTCCGACGACCTTAGGGTGGCATAGGCTGCCCTCCTCCCGACCTCGGGGTTAGGGTACCCACTTTTTTTTCCGACGACCTTAGGCTGCCGTCCTCCCGACCTCGGGGTTAGGGTACCCACTTTTATTTCCGACGACCTTAGGCTGCCCTCCTCCCGAACTCGGGGTTAGGGTACCCACTTTTTTTTCCGACGACTTTAGGCTGCCCTCCTCCCGACCTCGGGGTTAGGGTACCCACTTTTTTTTCCAACGACTTTAGGTTCGCTTAGGCTGCCCTCCTCCCGACCTCGTGGTTAGGGTACCCACTTTTTTTTCCGACGACCTTAGGCTGGCTTAGGCTGCCCTCCTCCCGACCTCGGGGTTAGGGTACCCACTTATTTTTCCGACGACCTTAGGCTGGATTAGGCTGCCCTCCTCCCGACCTCGGGGTTAGGGTGCCCACTTATTTTTCCGTCGACCTTAGGCTGGCTTAGGCTGCCCTCCTCCCGACCTCTGGGTTAAGGTACCCACATTTTTCCGACGACCTTAGGCTGGCTTAGGCTGCCCTCCTCCTGAACTCGGGGTTAGGGTACCCACTTTTTTTTCCGAGGACCTTAGGCTGGCTTAGGCTGCCCTCCTCCCGACCTCGGGGTTAGGGTACCAAGTTTTTTTTTCCGCCGACGTTAGGCTACCCTCCTCCCGACCTCGGGGTTAGGGTACCCACTTTTTTTTCCGACGACCTTAGGCTGCCCTCCTCCCGACCTCGGGGTTAGGGTACCCACTTTTTTTTCCGACGACCTTAGGCTGGCTTAGACTGCCCTCCTCCCGACCTCGGGGTTAGGGTACCCACTTTTTTTTCCGACGAACGTAGCCTGGCTTAGGCTGCCCTCCTCCCGACTTCGGGGTTAGGGTTCCCACTTCTTTTTTTTTCCAACGACCGTAGGCTGGCTTAGGCTGCCCTCCTCCCGACCTCGGGGTTAGGGTACCCGCTTTTTTTTCCGACGACCTTAGGCTGACGTAGGCTGCTCTCCTCCCAACCTCGGGGTTATGGTACCCACTTATTTTTCCGACGACCTTAGGGTGGCATAGGCTGCCCTCCTCCCGACCTCGGGTTTAGGGTACCCACTTCTTTTTTTTTTCCGACGACCTTAGCCTGGGTTAGGCTGCCCTCCTCCCGACCTCGGGGTTAGGGTACCCACTTATTTTTCCGACGACCTTAGGCTGGATTAGGCTGCCCTCCTCCCGACCTCGGGGTTAGGGTGCCCACTTATTTTTCCGACGACCTGAAGCTGGCTTAGGCTGCCCTCCTCCCGACCTCTGGGTTAGGGTACCCACATTTTTCCGACGACCTTAGGCTGGCTTAGGCTGCCCTCCTCCTGAACTCGGGGTTAGGGTACCCACTTTTTTTTTCCGACGACCTTAGGCTGGCTTAGGCTGCCCTCCTCCCGACCGCGGGGTTAGGGTACCCACTTATTTTTCCGACGCCCTTAGGCTGCCGTCCTCCCGACCTCGGGGTTAGGGTACCCACTTTTATTTCCGACGACCTTAGGCTGCCCTCCTCCCGACCTCGGGGTTAGGGTTCCCAATTTATTTTCTGACGATCTTAGGCTGGCTTAGGCTGCCCTCCTCCCGACCTCGGGGTTAGGGTACCCACTTTTTTTTCCAGCGACTTTAGGTTCGCTTAGGCTGCCCTCCTCCCGACCTCGGGGTTAGGGTAACCACTTTTTTTTCCGATGACCTTAGGCTGGATTAGGCTGCCCTCCTCCCGACCTCGGGGTTAGGGTACCCACTTTTTTTTCCGACGACCTTCGGCTGGCTTAGGCTGCCCTCCTCCCGACCTCGGGGTTAGGGTACCCACTTTTTTTAACGATGAACGTAGGCTGGCTTAGGCTGCCCTCCTCCCGACCTCGGGGTTAGGGTACCCACTTATTTTTCCGACGACCTTAGGCTGGCTTAGGCTGCCCTCCTCCCGACCTCGGGGTTAGGGTACCCGCTTTTTTTTCCGACGACCTTAGGCTGGCGTAGGCTGCCCTCCTCCCGACCTCGTGGTTAGGGTACCCACTTTTTTTTCCGACGACCTTAGGCTGGCTTAGGCTGCCCTCCTCCCGACCTCGGGGTTAGGGTACCCACTTATTTTTCCGACGACCTTAGGCTGGATTAGGCTGCCCTCCTCCCGACCTCGGGGTTAGGGTGCCCACTTATTTTTCCGTCGACCTTAGGCTGGCTTAGGCTGCCCTCCTCCCGACCTCTGGGTTAAGGTACCCACATTTTTCCGACGACCTTAGGCTGGCTTAGGCTGCCCTCCTCCTGAACTCGGGGTTAGGGTACCCACTTTTTTTTCCGACGACCTTAGGCTGGCTTAGGCTGCCCTCCTCCCGACCTCGGGGTTAGGGTACCAAGTTTTTTTTCCGCCGACGTTAGGCTACCCTCCTCCCGACCTCGGGGTTAGGGTACCCACTTTTTTTTCCGACGACCTTAGGCTGCCCTCCTCCCGACCTCGGGGTTAGGGTACCCACTTTTTTTTCCGACGACCTTAGGCTGGCTTAGACTGCCCTCCTCCCGACCTCGGGGTTAGGGTACCCACTTTTTTTTCCGACGAACGTAGCCTGGCTTAGGCTGCCCTCCTCCCGACTTCGGGGTTAGGGTTCCCACTTCTTTTTTTTTCCGACGACCGTAGGCTGGCTTAGGCTGCCCTCCTCCCGACCTCGGGGTTAGGGTACCCGCTTTTTTTTCCGACGACCTTAGGCTGACGTAGGCTGCTCTCCTCCCAACCTCGGGGTTATGGTACCCACTTATTTTTCCGACGACCTTAGGGTGGCATAGGCTGCCCTCCTCCCGACCTCGGGTTTAGGGTACCCACTTCTTTTTTTTTTCCGACGACCTTAGCCTGGGTTAGGCTGCCCTCCTCCCGACCTCGGGGTTAGGGTACCCACTTATTTTTCCGACGACCTTAGGCTGGATTAGGCTGCCCTCCTCCCGACCTCGGGGTTAGGGTGCCCACTTATTTTTCCGACGACCTTAAGCTGGCTTAGGCTGCCCTCCTCCCGACCTCTGGGTTAGGGTACCCACATTTTTCCGACGACCTTAGGCTGGCTTAGGCTGCCCTCCTCCTGAACTCGGGGTTAGGGTACCCACTTTTTTTTCCGACGACCTTAGGCTGGCTTAGGCTGCCCTCCTCCCGACCGCGGGGTTAGGGTACCCACTTATTTTTCCGACGCCCTTAGGCTGCCGTCCTCCCGACCGCGGGGTTAGGGTACCCACTTTTATTTCCGACGACCTTAGGCTGCCCTCCTCCCGACCTCGGGGTTAGGGTTCCCAATTTATTTTCTGACGATCTTAGGCTGGCTTAGGCTGCCCTCCTCCCGACCTCGGGGTTAGGGTACCCACTTTTTTTTCCAGCGACTTTAGGTTCGCTTAGGCTGCCCTCCTCCCGACCTCGGGGTTAGGGTAACCACTTTTTTTTCCGATGACCTTAGGCTGGATTAGGCTGCCCTCCTCCCGACCTCGGGGTTAGGGTACCCACTTTTTTTTCCGACGACCTTCGGCTGGCTTAGGCTGCCCTCCTCCCGACCTCGGTGTTAGGGTACCCACTTTTTTTAACGATGAACGTAGGCTGGCTTAGGCTGCCCTCCTCCCGACCTCGGGGTTAGGGTACCCACTTATTTTTCCGACGACCTTAGGCTGGCTTAGGCTGCCCTCCTCCCGACCTCGGGGTTAGGGTACCCGCTTTTTTTTCCGACGACCTTAGGCTGGCGTAGGCTGCTCTCCTCCCAACCTCGGGGTTATGGTACCCACTTATTTTTCTGACGACCTTAGGCTGGCTAAGGCTGCCCTCCTCCCGAGATTGGGTTTAGGGTACCCACTTCTTTTTTTTTTCCGACGACCTTAGGCTGGCTTAGGCTGCCCTCCTCCCGACCTCGGGGTTAGGGTACCCACTTCTTTTTTTTTCCGACGACATTAGGCTGGCTTAGGCTGCCCTCCTCCCGACCTCGGGGTTAGAGTACCCAATTTTTTTTCCGACGAACTTAGGCTGGCTTAGGCTGCCCTCCTCCCAACCTCGGGGTTAGGGTACCCACGTTTTGTATCCGATTACCTTAGGCTGGCTTAGTCTGCCCTACTCCCGACCTCGGGGTTAGGGTACCCACTTTTTTTTCCGACGACCTTAGGCTGGCTTAGGCCGCCCTCCTCCCGACCTTGGGGTTAGGGTACCCACATTTGTCCAATGACCTTAGGCTGGCTTAGGCTGCCCTCATCCCGACCTCGGGGTTAGGGTACCCACTTTTTTTTCCGACGACCTTAGGCTGGCTTATGCTGCCCTCTTCCCGACGTCAGGGTTAGGGTACCCACTTCTTTTTTTTTTCCGACGACCTTAGGGTGGCATAGGCTGCCCTCCTCCCGACCTCGGGGTTAGGGTACCCACTTTTTTTTCCGACGACCTTAGGCTGCCGTCCTCCCGACCTCGGGGTTAGGGTACCCACTTTTATTTCCGACGACCTTAGGCTGCCCTCCTCCCGAACTCGGGGTTAGGGTACCCACTTTTTTTTCCGACGACTTTAGGCTGCCCTCCTCCCGACCTCGGGGTTAGGGTACCCAATTTTTTTCCAACTACTTTAGGTTCGCTTAGGCAGCCCTCCTCCCGACCTCGTTGTTAGGGTACCCACTTTTTTTTCCGACGACCTTAGGCTGGCTTAGGCTGCCCTCCTCCCGACCTCGGGGTTAGGGTACCCACTTATTTTTCCGACGACCTTCGGCTGGCTTAGGCTGCCCTCCTCCCAACCTCGGGGTTAGGGTACCCACGTTTTGTTTCCGATTACCTTAGGGTGGCATAGGCTGCCCTCCTCCCAACCTCGGGGTTAGGGTACCCACTTTTTTTCCGACGACCTTAGGCTTGCATAAGGCCGCCCTCCTCCCGAGCTTGGGGTTAGGGTACCCACATTTGTCCAATGACATTAGGCTGGCTTAGGCTGCCCTCCTCCAGACCTCGGGGTTAGGGTACCCACTTTTTTTTCCGACGACGTTAGACTGGCTTATGCTGCCCTACTCCCGACCTCAGGGTTAGGGTACCCACTTCTTTTTTTTTTCCGACGACCTTAGGGTGGCGTAGGCTGCCCTCCTCCCGACCTCGGGGTTAGGGTACCCACTTTTATTTCCGAAGACCTTAGGCTGCCCTCCTCCCGAACTCGGGGTTAGGGTACCCACTTTTATTTCCGAAGACCTTAGGCTGCCCTCCTCCCGAACTCGGGGTTAGGGTACCCACTTTTTTTTCCGACGACCTTAGGCTGCCCTCCTCCCGACCTCGGGGTTAGGGTACCCACTTTTTTTTCCAGCGACTTTAGGTTCGCTTAGGCTGCCCTCCTCCCGACCTCGGGGTTAGGGTAACCACTTTTTTTTCCGATGACGTTAGGCTGCCTTAGGCTGCCCTCCTCCCGACCTCGGGGTTAGGGTACCCACTTTTTTTTCCGACGACCTTCGGCTGGATTAGGCTGCCCTCCTCCCGACCTCGGGGTTAGGGTACCCACTTTTTTTTCCGATGAACGTAGGCTGGCTTAGGCTGCCCTCCTCCCGACCTCGGGGTTAGGGTACCCACTTATTTTTCCGACGACCTTAGGCTGGCTTAGGCTGCCCTCCTCCCGACCTCGGGGTTAGGGTACCCGCTTTTTTTTCCGACGACCTTAGGCTGGCGTAGGCTGCTCTCCTCCCAACCTCGGGGTTATGGTACCCACTTATTTTTCTGACGACCTTAGGCTGGCTAAGGCTGCCCTCCTCCCGACCTCGGGTTTAGGGTACCCACTTCTTTTTTTTTTCCGACGACCTTAGGCTGGCTTAGGCTGCCCTCCTCCCGACCTCGGGGTTAGGGTACCCACTTCTTTTTTTTTTCCGACGACATTAGGCTGGCTTAGGCTGCCCTCCTCCCGACCTCGGGGTTAGAGTACCCAATTTTTTTTCCGACGAACTTAGGCTGGCTTAGGCTGCCCTCCTCCCAACCTCGGGGTTAGGGTACCCACGTTTTGTTTCCGATTACCTTAGGCTGGCTTAGTCTGCCCTACTCCCGACCTCGGGGTTAGGGTACCCACTTTTTTTCCGACGACCTTAGGCTGGCTTAGGCCGCCCTCCTCCCGACCTTGGGGTTAGGGTACCCACATTTGTCCAATGACCTTAGGCTGGCTTAGGCTGCCCTCTTCCCGACGTCAGGGTTAGGGTACCCACTTCTTTTTTTTTTTCCGACGACCTTAGGGTGGCATAGGCTGCCCTCCTCCCGACCTCGGGGTTAGGGTACCCACTTTTTTTTCCGACGACCTTAGGCTGCCGTCCTCCCTACCTCGGGGTTAGGGTACCCACTTTTATTTCCGACGACCTTAGGCTGCCCTCCTCCCGAACTCGGGGTTAGGGTACCCACTTTTTTTTCCGACGACCTTAGGCTGCCCTCCTCCCGACCTCGGGGTTAGGGTACCCAATTTTTTTCCAACTACTTTAGGTTCGCTTAGGCTGCCCTCCTCCCGACCTCGTTGTTAGGGTACCCACTTTTTTTTCCGACGACCTTAGGCTGGCTTAGGCTGCCCTCCTCCCGACCTCGGGGTTAGGGTACCCACTTATTTTTCCGACGACCTTCGGCTGGCTTAGGCTGCCCTCCTCCCAACCTCGGGGTTAGGGTACCCACGTTTTGTTTCCGATTACCTTAAGGTGGCATAGGCTGCCCTCCTCCCGACCTCGGGGTTAGGGTACCCACTTTTTTTCCGACGACCTTAGGCTGGCATAAGGCCTCCCTCCTCCCGAGCTTGGGGTTAGGGTACCCACATTTGTCCAATGACCTTAGGCTGGCTTAGGCTGCCCTCCTCCAGACCTCGG
>NW_022994515.1:0-40901 GCF_012275295.1 Melopsittacus undulatus | reverse complement strand
TACATATTCATGAGGCTACGTGATGGATTACATCATTTCAGAAAGCTCCCGCATTGCGTACAGAAACTGTGGTGGTGGTTCTCTGAGGGTCGTTTACTTCTCCAAACAATCTTCATCCACTCCTGGCAAGCCCTTTGAAGCCACGCGCCGTAGATGCTCATACAGTTTAATGGTTCACTAAGCACCAGAGGGACATTAATAATCCCCCTATCCTCCTACTGATCAGTTAGTTTACCACAGCCTATCCTGGACACCTGCTATTCCCAGACAGATACTCCGTATCCCTGTGTCCGTTTTTCTAGAATGTTTTTCTTAAGCCCACATCAACTATAACGTTATTTGTGCAGTATAGTTCTATATCTGTACTCTATTTTTTCTATGGTATTATCACTCGAATTTCCCACTGCTACTGTTACAAAGCCGATTAAACTTAACATTGCTTAAAACTAATTCTAATAGGTTTATAATGCCATTTTGTATTTTTGGTTCCCCTGTTCAAATTCCCCCCTTTTTCGTCCTTTTGCAAATTCTTTTGCAAAATTCTTATATATTACAGTACATCAAAAGTCCTTTGAAATTAATTTCCCATTTCTACTCGTGCCTAATTTCATTCCTTTTCAATCTTCATAATTATTCATAGAGAGTTTAAACGCAAGAGGGAACATTGTATTACCACAAGTAAACAATATTAAAATAATAACATCCATATTCTTGCAATCAGTTGCCTCCACCAGGAGAGATAGGTAACCATGTAGTTTCCATATTTCTTCAAACCATAAGAGGTGTCATCCATGGCTGTCCACCTGAAATATCTCGTTTGTTTCCAAATTTCCTCCAGATATGTTTCAATCTGCCACTTGGTTCTATGTAGGAACAACAGCTTTCATTTGATTATGGAAACAAACTCCCTCCTTCTGATGCCAAAATAACATGTCTGAGCCATTCGGTTTTATACCACTTTAGATAAGGCTCGTTATGTTTTGTTTGTTCTGCCTGCAGTATATCAATATCTTTACTTTCCATTTTCCTCTATGGGTGCTGAGATATTTACAATTGCTTTCTCTAATTCACTTACTCCCAAAGATGGAATTAGCCCTCTACAAAAACTATGAATGCAGTGTGCCGTTCAATTATAAACGGGTTAAACCTTTGCTTAATCCGTTTAACAAAACTTTAATCCAGGTTCCGGAAGGATACCTTTTGCTAATAGTAAAATTGGGTATATAGCAACCTAAAGGTGCATTGCCACCCCTTCCAGTTGGGGTAAAGTTTTAAGCATTTTATCCACATAACCCAATACCATCCTTTCCCGTTAGGAAACGGGCCACCACTGAACTCACGATACCATCTATATTAATATGTAATTGCAATTGAATGGTGCACCGATATCTGTGCATTTAAGCAAGTATAGTCTCCTACCCTGGTTCCTGGTGTAAACATCTTTGTGCACAGGGTAATATTTATTGCATGGATTAGGATTAAACATCAAAATTTTAACCTTCACTTGAATACAAATTGCTAGTGTTTTCCCCACAGATTTGTCCATGAACAGTGTTAGGAATTGGAACTCAATTAATGGGAGTTTCAGGCTTTCTCTTTGATTTAGGCAACTGTGCACACACCCAACAGTCACTACGATTAAAACTTCAGTAACATTTGCATTAATTTCAGTATAAAATTCTGGTCTCAAGATATGCACCAGTTATCATATGATCCAAATTATCACCGACGCAAGTCATACGTAAGAGTAATGAAGGTGCATCTGCCAGTCTTATTCTGGTTCTGGTGCTTTCTTTATTCTTGAATAATGTATCCAAGCGGTGTTCCTTTTATCTCACTGCTGTAAAGGTGGTCAGTAATAATCTGGTACAGTCCACTCCAGTTGTCCTGCTAGAGGATTCCTGAAAAAATTCTTAACAAAACCCAGTTTCTCTAGATCTGAAAAGGGGTTGAATCGCTAATCCAAACCTCTTGACTCGTGTTTCCCTGTACTCTCTTATTTAATCTCTTCCAATCTTTCCAGATGACCAAAAACTGTCAGAGATAGCTTCCCCCACTTCCTTGCAGACTTCATCCTTAACTTGGGACTGTTAAGGGTCTTCATATAAAATTACAAATGGGGGCTAACCTCTTCTTTCCACCGAGGTTTAGTTCGAATTCTTAATAGAGCCAGTGGGAAAACCGTGGTGCCAATATAATTTCATTTCCTGACATATTTTCCTAATTTGTTCTTTGATCAGGAATGGTTTATCTTTTCTACAGCCCCTGAGCCTGAGTCCTGTATGGAGCATGTACTTGCCAATCACTTTCCAATTTTTGCTAATTCTTCATAACAATTTGCACTAAACTGCAAACCTCGGTTGGAAGAATGCTGCTGTACTCCAAAGCAAGGTATATCTCATTAAATAAATGTTTTAATGAGTTGTCTTTGCATTATTTATCCTACAAGGAATCTTCTGGCCCAGCAGAAAACGTACTGTTAACTCAACAACAAATATTGATAACCCCTTTTATTGATAATTCAGAAAAATCTATTTGCCACTGCTGTCCAGGAAATTCCTCTACAGTTGTCCCAATTTGATTTCTTTTTCAGTTTAGCTTAGTCTTAAGGACATAGCTGACATTGTTTTGTCACTGATTGAACTTGTGTTGTTATAAGATTTCTTCCTACAATTTGTTTGTCTAATATTTATAAAAGAGTTGCTACCCCAAGAGTTTTTATTATGTTCTCCTGAACTAACTTACAGAGTGGTTATAGGAGATTACAATTCGTCCAACAGGTATCTGAAACCCAATCCTTCTTGATTTTCTGTCCTTTTAGATCCTCAACAATTTTTATCCCTTTGAATACACTAGTTTAGATTTTTCAATGTTTAGTTTGCATCAGGGATAAGGACATGCATTGTGATTGTTCAAATTGCTCGTTTGGCTTCAGAAATTGCGCCAAATTAATTTCCAATTCATGATCAGATGCACCTGTTGATGTCCTGTACAGGTACCTAATAGCTACTTCTTCAGGTAGCTGAACAGGCTCCAGTAATTGTAGAAAATTTTCTGCAGAATGTTTGTCAAACGTCTCCTTCTTTCAGATAGCACCATGTACATAATCAGTCCAAATATTTATCCTTTTGTCTTTAGCCAAATTCAGGCTCTCATTAATGTATTATTTCTGCCGTCTGGCAGAAGTGTTCGAGGGTAAAAGGTTTAGCCCCTGTACCTGTGAAGTGGTTATTAATGGCATATTCTGCCTTTTCGTTTACAATTCTTCATGAAGATTACTACCACAGTAAACCAAGAATCAGCATCTTCCAAGAGGTTTTCTTTCAAGTCTGGTCGGCTCAAATATACAGTCTCTATGGTGGCCAAAGCCGTCTGTGATTAGTGGTTCTGTCGATTGTTCTGCAAAAGGATGCAGAACACCGTAATCCATGATCCAAAGTCTGCACATCCAGTCATTCCCAGTAAATGTCGAGCTTCGTGCCGTTGATGGTTGTGGAGGTTGACAGATAGCTTATTTTCTAGAAGCTCCACGTCTCTCTCATGTCCTCATGTTATTCACATCTAGGTAGGGAAACTAGGGTTTGGAGTAGTAGGCCTGTTGCCTGGATACCCAATAACCATTCAGTCCCAGAAAAGTTAATAATTTTCACTGTCCACTGGATACATCTTCCATTATTTCTGTAGCAATTAATAGGTCATCCACATATTGTAACAGAGTCCCCATTCACATGAGCAGGTGGTTCCTGATCTAGTCTCAGGCTGATTTCCAGAAATTGCTGATGTTTTAAATCCTTTAGGTAATACCGTCTCCAAGTTACATGAGTTCCCCCTGTGCCCAGTATTTTTCCATTAAAAGCAAATAAATTTTGGCTTTTCTTGGGCCAATGGTAAGCAAAAGAAAGCATCCTTTAAATCCAAGATGGCAAAACATTTCTGATTATTATTCAATTTAGTCAATAATTCATACAAATTAGCTACTACTGGACAAAATCCTCTGCAGTTTGTTGATGCTCTGAGATCTTGAATCCAATCTACAAACTTTTATCATCTATTTCTTTACTGTCAGAATATATTCCAATTCAATTCAATTAATAATGTATATTAAAATGTATCCAAGACTTTTTTTTTTTTAATTCCTTTGATCTTCTAATTTTCAGGGATATTGTTTTATTCTTAATTGGGCAGGGCCCCCCTTTTATTTCCACTTTTTAAAGGCAAAGCATTTTTCACCTTACTGGAATTCAGATGCCCATACTCACAGATATACCTGATTAAGGATTTCTTCTATTTCAGGGAGGTTCTCGTGTTTGGCTTTTATGTGAATTAAAGATAAAACTCAAAACGCAATTAACTGTTTGTTTTTACTTTCTTACAATTCCTTCTGACCTTCTTTACAATGTGGTTCTACCCTAAAGAATATTTTAGAGAATTTTGGCATGCATCAAAATTTATGCATTCCTATTTTTTTCCCAATTTGTACTTTAAGGGTTTCCAGAAAGAATGCCTCGGGCTGTTTGTGAGTGTTTTTTTTTTTTCTGTTTTTCTTGGTGGCCAGTAGCTCCCACATCTGTAAAAAATTTCCTTTCTCTCAGGATTTAACACAATAAGTTGCTGCCTCTATCCACTAAAATGCACTTATTCCTTAGTTTTCTACTTTTAATTAAACCAGTGGAAATCTGCCAGGGTAGATTCCCCCAGATCCAGTCAGTCTGGTTCCAATCAGTCGCGGAGCCACACTATGGCACTACCCCCCCCCAAGGGCAAGTATCGTTCCAGCGTCCGAACTTCTCCGCAGTTTCAAAGCAACCACCGCAGCCGTGGCGATAGCACGACCCGGCTTTTTCCTTTTTCCTCGTTCCCGATTCCCTTACGCTCTCCATTGCTTCCTCCTGTGTCCACATTTATCAACAAACCCCTCAGATCCATCCGTGCAAAGGTCTGTTCCCACTCGTTTGCCTCGCCCCAGCACCCAGCATCCACGCTCAAACAACAGGAGCTGCGTCGAGCTCCCCCCTCTTTCCCCTTGGTTTCCTTTTTTTTTTTTCCTCACAGCTGTCACCCTGCTCTGCAGGGCGTGCAGATGCCTCTGCAACCAGCACTGGGGTACACCCTTTCTGAACTGGGAATGGAATCTGCCGCTTGTGCCAGTGACAGTGATCTCTCGCTACTATGAATATCAGTAGGACAGATGCAGAGGGTGCTCTCGGAGGTACTGTGATAGATAATTCTTACAGCCTATCTTCCGATTACTGTTTTTAACTTTTACAACATCTGTCCCCAGTATCCACAAGCTGAACAACATCTCTCCATCTTAACTTTCAGTTTTCCCTGTCCTTTTCCAAAGCCAAATAAGGGATGTTGGAGCCATATTAATTTTGCATTGCGTCGTCAACTCCCGTGTCTCTTCAAGTGAAGAACATAATCGGCATACATTACTTCATGCCATTTTTTTGCAGGCCTCAAAACAAACATTAATTTGTAACAATGGATTATAGTTCAGATGCCATTTTTAGACCATTTTTTCCTGATCTTCCAAAGTATACAAAGGTCACCATCAGTTACAAAATTTTTCAAAACAGCTGGAAAACTTTTCTTATTTACCGGAAGCCCCCAGGATCCCTCCTAGTTCTTCCAGGTCAATGTGCCAAAATGCACCTAAAGGACTCTTTTTGCAGGATCTCTTCACTCTGCCTGAATTTCCATATTAATCTCTCACCCACACACAACACGGGATCCCACAGACGCGCTCCACACAGTTACAAAATTGAAACAGACAGAGACAAAATTCTACAACAACACCAGTATAATAAACACAGTTCTAATATCCTGTCACCAATACCAAAATCACAAGACAAAATCCTTAATGTCACAGCACAACAAATCCAAAACCATTTCCACGAGACACCCCCTGCATCTTGCAGGACCCAAACCACAAGAAAGCCCCCCTGCTTCTTGAGGGGTAAACAGTAAAATCCAAAACCTTTTGTACAAGACTCCAACTGCGTCTTGTACAAAACCCCAAACCACAAGAAGCCCCCGGATTCTTGTGGGTGTATACCAAACGGACGCTAGCAGCGGGTATACGCCTTTACTACGAGATTTTTATCTCGATTTAGGAAGGCTTCCAAACAATGCGTACGCTTTACCAAACCAACCCTCAAGTTACCAATGCAGTCTTTATGCAAGATGCCCCCCTGCCCCTTACAGACTACAGAAAAGAAAAGGAATACCGTTTATGAAGAGGTCCTTGTCTGCTACCGCAGTTGATTCCGAATGAGTCGAGGGGTACTCCTGGAAAAACTCCCGAGGGCCCTAGGGAGTCCCTGTCCTCAGCGGGCTCCTGCAGACCGAGCAGAGAGGGTCCACCTGGGTCGCCAATTGATCGGAGAAAACTCCAGGAAACAAACTTGCCAACAAAGTTTTCAAGCTGACAAGCAGGTATTCTTTAGTTTCGCGCCGGGGACACGGGGGTAACTCCTCTAGTAGTGTCCTCTATTCGACAACAAGCCATCCTTATATATCCCTGGGCATACATACCTATTATGAGGCTACGTATGGATTAACATCATTTTCCAGAAAGCTCCCCCGCATGCGTACAGAACTGTGGTGGTGGTCTCTGAGGGGGTCGTTACTTCTTCCAACCAATCTCATCACTTCTGGCAGCATTTGAAGCCGCGCAGTAGATGCTCATACCAGTTAATGGTTCACTAGCACCAGGACATTAATAATCCCCCTATCTCAGACTTATCAGTTAGTTTACCCCAGCCGCTCCTGGACACCTGCTATCCCAGATACTCCTTATCCCTTGTCCTGTTTTTCTAGACTGTTTTCTTAAGAACCACATCAACTATTAACGACTTTATCTTGTCTCCAGTATGTTCTCTATCTGTACTCTATCTTTTCTATGTATTATGCACCTCAGTAATTTTCCACTGCCTACTGTTACAAAGCCATTACTTAACATTGCTTAAAACAATTCTAAAGGTTATAAATTCCATTTTGTGATTTGTTCTGTTCCCATTGTTTCATTCCTACTACTCATATCATCCTCTTCTCTTCCTTTCTTCTCCTCCCCTCTCTTCTCCTGTCTTCTGTTCCTTACTTCTGCTGTCATCTCTTCTACTCCTTACTTCTCCTCTCTTATCCACTCCTCTCTTCGTTACTTCTCCTCTCCTATCCTTTCCTCCATAATTCTTCTCCCCTCTCCTCTCTTCTTTTCTACTCTCTTCCTTAGTTCTCCTCTCATCTCCTCTCATCTCTTCTCCTATCATCTCTTCCTTATTTCTCCTCTCTTCTCCTCTCTTCTCTTCCTTTCTTCCTGCTCTCCTCTCCTCCCCTCTCTTCCTTAATTCTCCTCTCCGCTAATCTCCTTTCTTCCTTACTTCTCCTCTCCTCTCTTCTCTTCCTTACTTCTCCTCACCTCTAAACTTTTCACTTCTGCTCTCTTCTATTACTTACTTCTCCTCTCCACTCTTTTAGTCCTTACTTCTCTCTTCTCTGCTCCTCTCTTCCTTAATTGTCCTCTTCACTCTTCTCTTCCTTGTTTTCCCATCCTGTCCTCTTCTCTCTTCTCCTCTCGTCTTTTCCTTACTTTTCCTCTCCTCATCTCTCTCTCTTCCCTTACTTGCTTCTCCTCTCCTCTTCTAATCCTCACTACTCCTCTTTTCTCCGCTCCTCTCTTCCTTACTACTCATCTCCTCTCTTCTCTTCCTTTCTTCTCCTTCCTTAGTTCTCCTCTCTTCTGTTCCTTACTTCTGCTGTCATCTCTTCTACTCCTTACTTCTCCTCTCTTATCCACTCCTCTCTTCGTTACTTCTCCTCTCCTATCCTTTCCTCCTTAATTCTTCTCCACTCTACTCTCTTCTTTTCTACTCTCTTCCTTAGTTCTCCTCTCATCTCCTCTCATCTCTTCTCCTATCATCTCTTCCTTATTTCTCCTCTCTTCTCCTCTCTTCTCTTCCTTTCTTCTGCTCTCCTCTCTTCCCCTCTCTTCCTTAATTCTCCTCTCCGCTAATCTCCTTTCTTCCTTACTTCTCCTCTCCTCTCTTCTCTTCCTTACTTCTCCTCACCTCTAATACTTTTCACTTCTGCCTCTCATTCTATTACTTACTTCTCCTCTCCACTCTTTTAGTCCTTACTTCTCTCTTCTCTGCTCCTCTCTTCCTTAATTGTCCTCTTCACTCTTCTCTTCCTTGTTTTCCCATCCTGTCCTCTTCTCTCTTCTCCTCTCGTCTTTTCCTTACTTTTCCTCTCCTCATCTCTCTTCTCTTCCCTTACTTGCTTCTCCTCTCCTCTTCTAATCCTCACTACTCCTCTTTTCTCCGCTCCTCTCTTCCTTACTACTCATCTCCTCTCTTCTCTTCCTTTCTTCTCCTCTCCTCTCTTCTCCTCTCTTCTGTTCCTTACTTCTGCTGTCATCTCTTCTACTCCTTACTTCTCCTCTCTTATCCACTCCTCTCTTCGTTACTTCTCCTCTCCTATCCTTTCCTTTTGAATTCTTATCCCCTATCTTCTTTCTACTCTCTTCCTTAGTTCTCCTCTCATCTCCTCTCATCTCTTCTCCTATCATCTCCTCCTTATTTCTCCTCTCTTCCCCTCTCTTCTCTTCCTTTCTTCTGCTCTCCTCTCCTCCCCTCTCTTCCTTAATCCTCCTCTCCGCTAATCTCCTTTCTTCCTTACTACTCATCTCCTCTCTTCTCTTCCTTTCTTCTCCTCTCCTCTCTTCTCCTCTCTTCTGTTCCTTACTTCTGCTGTCATCTCTTCTACTCCTTACTTGCTCCTCTCTTATCCATTCCTCTCTTCGTTACTTCTCCTCTCCTATCCTTCCTCCTGAATTCTTATCCCCTATTTCTTTCTACTCTCTTCCTTAGTTCTCCTCTCATCTCCTCTCATCTCTTCTCCTATCATCTCTTCCTTATTTCTCCTCTCTTCTCTCTTCCTTTCTTCTGCTCTCCTCTCCTCCCCTCTCTTCCTTAATTCTCCTCTCCGCTAATCTCCTTTCTTCCTTACTTCTCCTCTCCTCTCTTCTCTTCCTTACTTCTCCTCACCTCTAAACTTTTCACTTCTGCTCTCTTCTATTACTTACTTCTCCTCTCCACTCTTTTAGTCCTTACTTCTCTCTTCTCTGCTGCTCTCTTCCTTAATTGTCCTCTTCACTCTTCTCTTCCTTGTTTTCCCATCCTGTCTTCTTCTCTCTTCTCCTCTCGTCTTTTCCTTACTTTCCTCTCCTCATCTCTCTTCTCTTCCCTTACTTGCTTCTCCTCTCCTCTTCTAATCCTCATTACTCCTCTGTTCTCCGCTCCTCTCTTCCTTACTACTCATCTCCTCTCTTCTCTTCCTTTCTTCTCCTCTCCTCTCTTCTCCTCTCTTCTGTTCCTTACTTCTGCTGTCATCTCTTCTACTCCTTACTTCTCCTCTCTTATCCACTCCTCTCTTCGTTACTTCTCCTCTCCTATCCTTTCCTCCTTAATTCTTATCCCCTCTCCTCTCTTCTTTTCTACTCTCTTCCTTAGTTCTCCTCTCAATCTCCTCTCATCTCTTCTCCTATCATCTCTTCCTTATTTCTCCTCTCTTCTCCTCTCTTCTCCTCTCTTCTCTTCCTTTCTTCTGCTCTCCTCTCCTCCCCTCTCTTCCTTAATTCTCCTCTCCGCTAATCTCCTTTCTTCCTTACTACTCATCTCCTCTCTTCTCTTCCTTTCTTCTCCTCTCCTCTCTTCTCCTCTCTTCTGTTCCTTACTTCTGCTGTCATCTCTTCTACTCCTTACTTCTCCTCTCTTATCCACTCCTCTCTTCGTTACTTCTCCTCTCCTATCCTTTCCTTTTAATTCTTATCCCCTATCTTCTTTTCTACTCTCTTCCTTAGTTCTCCTCTCATCTCCTCTCATCTCTTCTCCTATCATCTCTTCCTTAGTTCTCCTCTCTTCTCTCTTCTCTTCCTTTCTTCTGCTCTCCTCTCCTCCCCTCTCTTCCTTAATTCTCCTCTCCGCTAATCTCCTTTCTTCCTTACTTCTCCTCTCCTCTCTTCTTTTCTACTCTCTTCCTTAGTTCTCCTCACCTCTAATCTTTTCACTTCTGCTCTCTTCTATTACTTTACTTCTCCCTCTCCACTCTTTTAGTCCTTACTTCTCTCTCTCTGCTCCTCTCTTCCTTAATTGTCCTCTTCACTCTTCTCTTCCTTGTTTTCCCATTCTGTCCTCTTCTCCTCTCGTCTTTCCTTACTTTTCCTCTCCTCATCTCTCTTATCTTCCCTTACTTGCTTCTCCTATCCTCTTCTAATCCTCACTACTCCTCTCTTCTCCGCTCCTCCCTTCCTTACTACGCATCTCCTCTCTTCTCTTCCTTTCTTCTCCTCTCCTCTCTTCTCCTCTCTTCTGTTCCTTACTTCTGCTGTCATCTCTTCTACTCCTTACTTCTCCTCTCTTATCCACTCCTCTCTTCGTTACTTCTCCTCTCCTATCCTTTCCTCCTTAATTATTATCCCCTCTCCTCTCTTCTTTTCTACTCTCTTCCTTAGTTCTCCTCTCATCTCCTCTCATCTCTTCTCCTATCATCTCTTCCTTATTTCTCCTCTCTTCTCCTCTCTTCTCTTCCTTTCTTCTGCTCTCCTCTCTTCCCCTCTCTTCCTTAAATCTCCTCTCCGCTAATCTCCTTTCTTCCTTACTTCTCCTCTCCTCTCTTCTCTTCCTTACTTCTCCTCACCTCTAATCTTTTCACTTCTGCTCTCTTCTATTACTTACTTCTCCTCTCCACTCTTTTAGTCCTTACTTCTCTCTTCTCTGCTCCTCTCTTCCTTAATTGTCCTCTTCACTCTTCTCTTCCTTGTTTTCCCATCCTGTCCTCTTCTCTCTTCTCCTCTCGTCTTTTCCTTACTTTTCCTCTCCTCATCTCTCTTCTCTTCCCTTACTTGCTTCTCCTATCCTGTTCTAATCCTCACTACTCCTCTCTTTCTCCGCTCCTCCCTTCCTTACTAAGCATCTCCTCTCTTCTCTTCCTTTCTTCTCCTCTCCTCTCTTCTCCTCTCTTCTGTTCCTTACTTCTGCTGTCATCAATTCTACTCCTTACTTCTCCTCTCTTATCCACTCCTCTCTTCGTTACTTCTCCTCTCCTATCCTTTCCTCCTTAATTCTTCTCCCCTCTCCTCTCTTCTTTTCTACTCTCTTCCTTAGTTCTCCTCTCATCTCCTCTCATCTCTTCTCCTATCATCTCTTCCTTATTTCTCCTCTCTTCTCCTCTCTTCTCTTCCTTTCTTCTGCTCTCCTCTCCTCCCCTCTCTTCCTTAATTCTCCTCTCCGCTAATCTCCTTTTTTCCTTACTTCTCCTCTCCTCTCTTCTCTTCCTTACTTCTCCTCACCTCTAATCTTTTCACTTCTGCTCTCTTCTATTACTTACTTCTCCTCTCCACTCTTTTAGTCCTTACTTCTCTCTTCTCTGCTCCTCTCTTCCTTAATTGTCCTCTTTACTCTTCTCTTCCTTGTTTTCCCATCCTGTCCTCTTCTCTCTTCTCCTCTCGTCTTTTCCTTACTTTTCCTCTCCTCATCTCTCTTCTCTTCCCTTACTTGCTTCTCCTCTCCTCTTCTAATCCTCACTACTCCTCTCTTCTCCGCTCCTCCCTTCCTTACTACGCATCTCCTCTCTTCTCTTCCTTTCTTCTCCTCTCCTCTCTTCTCCTCTCTTCTGTTCCTTACTTCTGCTGTCATCTCTTCTACTACCTTACTTCTCCTCTCTTATCCACTCCTCTCTTCGTTACTTCTCCTCTCCTATCCTTTCCTCCTTAATTCTTATCCCCTATCTTCTTTTCTACTCTCTTCCTTAGTTCTCCTCTCATCTCCTCTCATCTCTTCTCCTATCATCTCTTCCTTATTTCTCCTCTCTTCTCCTCTCTTCTCTTCCTTTCTTCTGCTCTCCTCTCCTCCCCTCTCTTCCTTAATTCTCCTCTCCGCTAATCTCCTTTCTTCCTTACTTCTCCTCTCCTCTCTTCTCTTCCTTACTTCTCCTCACCTCTAATCTTTTCACTTCTGCTCTCTTCTATTACTTACTTCTCCTCTCCACTCTTTTAGTCCTTACTTCTCTCTTCTCTGATCCTCTCTTCCTTAATTGTCCTCTTCACTCTTCTCTTCCTTGTTTTCCCATTCTGTCCTCTTCTCCTCTCGTCTTTTCCTTACTTTTCCTCTCCTCATCTCTCTTATCTTCCCTTACTTGCTTCTCCTATCCTCTTCTAATCCTCACTACTCCTCTCTTCTCCGCTCCTCCCTTCCTTACTACGCATCTCCTCTCTTCTCTTCCTTTCTTCTCCTCTCCTCTCTTCTCCTCTCTTCTGTTCCTTACTTCTGCTGTCATCTCTTCTACTCCTTACTTCTCCTCTCTTATCCACTCCTCTCTTCGTTACTTCTCCTCTCCTATCCTTTCCTCCTTAATTCTTATCCCCTATCTTCTTTTCTACTCTCTTCCTTAGTTCTCCTCTCATCTCCTCTCATCTCTTCTCCTATCATCTCTTCCTTATTTCTCCTCTCTTCTCCTCTCTTCTCTTCCTTTCTTCTGCTCTCCTCTCTTCCCCTCTCTTCCTTAATTCTCCTCTCCGCTAATCTCCTTTCTTCCTTACTTCTCCTCTCCTCTCTTCTCTTCCTTACTTCTCCTCACCTCTAATCTTTTCACTTCTGCTCTCTTCTATTACTTACTTCTCCTCTCCACTCTTTTAGTCCTTACTTCTCTCTTCTCTGCTCCTCTCTTCCTTAATTGTCCTCTTCACTCTTCTCTTCCTTGTTTTCCCATCCTGTCCTCTTCTCTCTTCTCCTCTCGTCTTTTCCTTACTTTTCCTCTCCTCATCTCTCTTCTCTTCCCTTACTTGCTTCTCCTATCCTGTTCTAATCCTCACTACTCCTCTCTTCTCCGCTCCTCCCTTCCTTACTACTCATCTCCTCTCTTCTCTTCCTTTCTTCTCCTCCCTCTCTTCTCCTCTCTTCTGTTCCTTACTTCTGCTGTCATCATCTTCTACTCCTTACTTCTCCTCTCTTATCCACTCCTCTCTTCGTTACTTCTCCTCTCCTATCCTTTCCTCCTTAATTCTTCTCCCCTCTCCTCTCTTCTTTTCTACTCTCTTCCTTAGTTCTCCTCTCATCTCCTCTCATCTCTTCTCCTATCATCTCTTCCTTATTTCTCCTCTCTTCTCCTCTCTTCTCTTCCTTTCTTCTGCTCTCCTCTCCTCCCCTCTCTTCCTTAATTCTCCTCTCCGCTAATCTCCTTTCTTCCTTACTTCTCCTCTCCTCTCTTCTCTTCCTTACTTCTCCTCACCTCTAATCTTTTCACTTCTGCTCTCTTCTATTACTTACTTCTCCTCTCCACTCTTTTAGTCCTTACTTCTCTCTTCTCTGCTCCTCTCTTCCTTAATTGTCCTCTTTACTCTTCTCTTCCTTGTTTTCCCATCCTGTCCTCTTCTCTCTTCTCCTCTCGTCTTTTCCTTACTTTTCCTCTCCTCATCTCTCTTCTCTTCCCTTACTTGCTTCTCCTCTCCTCTTCTAATCCTCACTACTCCTCTCTTCTCCGCTCCTCTCTTCCTTACTACGCATCTCCTCTCTTCTCTTCCTTTCTTCTCCTCTCCTCTCTTCTCCTCTCTTCTGTTCCTTACTTCTGCTGTCATCTCTTCTACACCTTACTTCTCCTCTCTTATCCACTCCTCTCTTCGTTACTTCTCCTCTCCTATCCTTTCCTCCTTAATTCTTATCCCCTCTCCTCTCTTCTTTTCTACTCTCTTCCTTAGTTCTCCTCTCATCTCCTCTCATCTCTTCTCCTATCATCTCTTCCTTATTTCTCCTCTCTTCTCCTCTCTTCTCTTCCTTTCTTCTGCTCTCCTCTCTTCCCCTCTCTTCCTTAATTCTCCTCTCCGCTAATCTCCTTTCTTCCTTACTTCTCCTCTCCTCTCTTCTCTTCCTTACTTCTCCTCACCTCTAAACTTTTCACTTCTGCTCTCTTCTATTACTTACTTCTCCTCTCCACTCTTTTAGTCCTTACTTCTCTCTTCTCTGCTCCTCTCTTCCTTAATTGTCCTCTTCACTCTTCTCTTCCTTGTTTTCCCATCCTGTCCTCTTCTCTCTTCTCCTCTCGTCTTTTCCTTACTTTTCCTCTCCTCATCTCTCTTCTCTTCCCTTACTTGCTTCTCCTCTCCTCTTCTAATCCTCACTACTCCTCTTTTCTCCGCTCCTCTCTTCCTTACTACTCATCTCCTCTCTTCTCTTCCTTTCTTCTCCTCTCCTCTCTTCTCCTCTCTTCTGTTCCTTACTTCTGCTGTCATCTCTTCTACTCCTTACTTCTCCTCTCTTATCCACTCCTCTCTTCGTTACTTCTCCTCTCCTATCCTTTCCTCCTTAATTCTTATCCCCTATCTTCTTTTCTACTCTCTTCCTTAGTTCTCCTCTCATCTCCTCTCATCTCTTCTCCTATCATCTCCTCCTTATTTCTCCTCTCTTCTCCTCTCTTCTCTTCCTTTCTTCTGCTCTCCTCTCCTCCCCTCTCTTCCTTAATTCTCCTCTCCGCTAATCTCCTTTCTTCCTTACTACTCATCTCCTCTCTTCTCTTCCTTTCTTCTCCTCTCCTCTCTTCTCCTCTCTTCTGTTCCTTACTTCTGCTGTCATCTCTTCTACTCCTTACTTCTCCTCTCTTATCCATTCCTCTCTTCGTTACTTCTCCTCTCCTATCCTTTCCTCCTGAATTCTTATCCCCTATTTTCTTTTCTACTCTCTTCCTTAGTTCTCCTCTCATCTCCTCTCATCTCTTCTCCTATCATCTCTTCCTTATTTCTCCTCTCTTCTCTTCCTTTCTTCTGCTCTCCTCTCCTCCCCTCTCTTCCTTAATTCTCCTCTCCGCTAATCTCCTTTCTTCCTTACTTCTCCTCTCCTCTCTTCTCTTCCTTACTTCTCCTCACCTCTAAACTTTTCACTTCTGCTCTCTTCTATTACTTACTTCTCCTCTCCACTCTTTTAGTCCTTACTTCTCTCTTCTCTGCTGCTCTCTTCCTTAATTGTCCTCTTCACTCTTCTCTTCCTTGTTTTCCCATCCTGTCTTCTTCTCTCTTCTCCTCTCGTCTTTTCCTTACTTTTCCTCTCCTCATCTCTCTTCTCTTCCCTTACTTGCTTCTCCTCTCCTCTTCTAATCCTCACTACTCCTCTTTTCTCCGCTCCTCTCTTCCTTACTACTCATCTCCTCTCTTCTCTTCCTTTCTTCTCCTCTCCTCTCTTCTCCTCTCTTCTGTTCCTTACTTCTGCTGTCATCTCTTCTACTCCTTACTTCTCCTCTCTTATCCACTCCTCTCTTCGTTACTTCTCCTCTCCTATCCTTTCCTCCTTAATTCTTATCCCCTCTCCTCTCTTCTTTTCTACTCTCTTCCTTAGTTCTCCTCTCATCTCCTCTCATCTCTTCTCCTATCATCTCTTCCTTATTTCTCCTCTCTTCTCCTCTCTTCTCTTCCTTTCTTCTGCTCTCCTCTCCTCCCTTCTCTTTCTTAATTCTCCTCTCCGCTAATCTCCTTTCTTCCTTACTACTCATCTCCTCTCTTCTCTTCCTTTCTTCTCCTCTCCTCTCTTCTCCTCTCTTCTGTTCCTTACTTCTGCTGTCATCTCTTCTACTCCTTACTTCTCCTCTCTTATCCACTCCTCTCTTCGTTACTTCTCCTCTCCTATCCTTTCCTTTTTAATTCTTATCCCCTATCTTCTTTTCTACTCTCTTCCTTAGTTCTCCTCTCATCTCCTCTCATCTCTTCTCCTATCATCTCTTCCTTATTTCTCCTCTCTTCTCTCTTCTCTTCCTTTCTTCTGCTCTCCTCTCCTCCCCTCTCTTCCTTAATTCTCCTCTCCGCTAATCTCCTTTCTTCCTTACTTCTCCTCTCCTCTCTTCTCTTCCTTACTTCTCCTCACCTCTAATCTTTTCACTTCTGCTCTCTTCTATTACTTACTTCTCCTCTCCACTCTTTTAGTCCTTACTTCTCTCTTCTCTGCTCCTCTCTTCCTTAATTGTCCTCTTCACTCTTCTCTTCCTTGTTTTCCCATCCTGTTCTCTTCTCTCTTCTCCTCTCGTCTTTTCCTTACTTTTCCTCTCCTCATCTCTCTTCTCTTCCCTTACTTGCTTCTCCTCTCCTCTTCTAATCCTCACTACTCCTCTCTTCTCCGCTCCTCTCTTCCTTACTACGCATCTCCTCTCTTCTCTTCCTTTCTTCTCCTCTCCTCTCTTCTCCTCTCTTCTGTTCCTTACTTCTGCTGTCATCTCTTCTACTCCTTACTTCTCCTCTCTTATCCACTCCTCTCTTCGTTACTTCTCCTCTCCTATCCTTTCCTCCTTAATTCTTCTCCCCTCTCCTCTCTTCTTTTCTACTCTCTTCCTTAGTTCTCCTCTCATCTACTCTCATCTCTTCACCTATCATCTCCTCCTTATTTCTCCTCTCTTCTCCTCTCTTCTCTTCCTTTCTTCTGCTCTCCTCTCCTCCCTTCTCTTCCTTAATTCTCCTCTCCGCTAATCTCCTTTCTTCCTTCCTTCTCCTCTCCTCTCTTCTTTTCCTTACTTCTCCTCACCTCTAATCTTTTCACTTCTGCTCTCTTCTATTACTTACTTCTCCTCTCCACTCTTTTAGTCCTTACTTCTCTCTTCTCTGCTCCTCTCTTCCTTAATTGTCCTCTTCACTCTTCTCTTCCTTGTTTTCCCATCCTGTTCTCTTCTCTCTTCTCCTCTCGTCTTTTCCTTACTTTTCCTCTCCTCATCTCTCTTCTCTTCCCTTACTTGCTTCTCCTCTCCTCTTCTAATCCTCACTACTCCTCTTTTCTCCGCTCCTCTCTTCCTTACTACTCATCTCCTCTCTTCTCTTCCTTTCTTCTCCTCCCCTCTCTTCTCCTCTCTTCTGTTCCTTACTTCTGCTGTCATCTCTTCTACTCCTTACTTCTCCTCTCTTATCCACTCCTCTCTTCGTTACTTCTCCTCTCCTATCCTTTCCTCCTTAATTCTTCTCCCCTCTCCTCTCTTCTTTTCTACTCTCTTCCTTAGTTCTCCTCTCATCTCCTCTCATCTCTTCTCCTATCATCTCCTCCTTATTTCTCCGCTCTTCTCCTCTCTTCTCTTCCTTTCTTCTGCTCTCCTCTCCTCCCCTCTCTTCCTTAATTCTCCTCTCCGCTAATCTCCTTTCTTCCTTACTACTCATCTCCTCTCTTCCCTTCCTTTCTTCTCCTCTCCTCTCTTCTCCTCTCTTCTGTTCCTTACTTCTGCTGTCATCTCTTCTACTCCTTACTTCTCCTCTCTTATCCACTCCTCTCTTCGTTACTTCTCCTCTCCTATCCTTTCCTCCTTAATTCTTCTCCCCTCTCCTCTCTTCTTTTCTACTCTCTTCCTTAGTTCTCCTCTCATCTCCTCTCATCTCTTCTCCTATCATCTCTTCCTTATTTCTCCTCTCTTCTCCTCTCTTCTCTTCCTTTCTTCTGCTCTCCTCTCCTCCCCTCTCTTCCTTAATTCTCCTCTCCGCTAATCTCCTTTCTTCCTTACTTCTCCTCTCCTCTCTTCTCTTCCTTACTTCTTCTCACCTCTAATCTTTTCACTTCTGCTCTCTTCTATTACTTACTTCTCCTCTCCACTCTTTTAGTCCTTACTTCTCTCTTCTCTGCTCCTCTCTTCCTTAATTGTCCTCTTCACTCTTCTCTTCCTTGTTTTCCCATCCTGTCCTCTTCTCTCTTCTCCTCTCGTCTTTTCCTTACTTTTCCTCTCCTCATCTCTCTTCTCTTCCCTTACTTGCTTCTCCTCTCCTCTTCTAATCCTCACTACTCCTCTTTTCTCCGCTCCTCTCTTCCTTACTACGCATCTCCTCTCTTCTCTTCCTTTCTTCTCCTCCCCTCTCTTCTCCTCTCTTCTGTTCCTTACTTTTGCTGTCATCTCTTCTACTCCTTACTTCTCCTCTCTTACCACTCCTCTCTTCGTTACTTCTCCTCTCCTATCCTTTCCTCCTTAATTCTTCTCCCCTCTCCTCTCTTCTTTTCTACTCTCTTCCTTAGTTCTCCTCTCATCTCCTCTCATCTCTTCTCCTATCATCTCTTCCTTATTTCTCCTCTCTTCTCCTCTCTTCTCTTCCTTTCTTCTGCTCTCCTCTCCTCCCCTCTCTTCCTTAATTCTCCTCTCCGCTAATCTCCTTTCTTCCTTACTTCTCCTCTCCTCTCTTCTCTTCCTTACTTCTCCTCACCTCTAAACTTTTCACTTCTGCTCTCTTCTATTACTTACTTCTCCTCTCCACTCTTTTAGTCCTTACTTCTCTCTTCTCTGCTCCTCTCTTCCTTAATTGTCCTCTTCACTCTTCTCTTCCTTGTTTTCCCATCCTGTCCTCATCTCACTTCTCCTCTCGTCTTTTCCTTACTTTTCCTCTCCTCATCTCTCTTCTCTTCCCTTACTTGCTTCTCCTCTCCTCTTCTAATCCTCACTACTCCTCTTTTCTCCGCTCCTCTCTTCCTTACTACTCATCTCCTCTCTTCTCTTCCTTTCTTCTCCTCCCCTCTCTTCTCCTCTCTTCTGTTCCTTACTTCTGCTGTCATCTCTTCTACTCCTTACTTCTCCTCTCTTATCCACTCCTCTCTTCGTTACTTCTCCTCTCCTATCCTTTCCTCCTTAATTCTTCTCCCCTCTCCTCTCTTCTTTTCTACTCTCTTCCTTAGTTCTCCTCTCATCTCCTCTCATCTCTTCTCCTATCATCTCTTCCTTATTTCTCCTCTCTTCTCCTCTCTTCTCTTCCTTTCTTCTGCTCTCCTCTCCTCCCCTCTCTTCCTTAATTCTCCTCTCCGCTAATCTCCTTTCTTCCTTACTTCTCCTCTCCTCTCTTCTCTTCCTTACTTCTCCTCACCTCTAAACTTTTCACTTCTGCTCTCTTCTATTACTTACTTCTCCTCTCCACTCTTTTAGTCCTTACTTCTCTCTTCTCTGCTCCTCTCTTCCTTAATTGTCCTCTTCACTCTTCTCTTCCTTGTTTTCCCATCCTGTCCTCTTCTCTCTTCTCCTCTCGTCTTTTCCTTACTTTTCCTCTCCTCATCTCTCTTCTCTTCCCTTACTTGCTTCTCCTCTCCTCTTCTAATCCTCACTACTCCTCTTTTCTCCGCTCCTCTCTTCCTTACTACTCATCTCCTCTCTTCTCTTCCTTTCTTCTCCTCCCCTCTCTTCTCCTCTCTTCTGTTCCTTACTTCTGCTGTCATCTCTTCTACTCTAGCTTCTCCTCTCTTATCCACTCCTCTCTTCGTTACTTCTCCTCTCCTATCCTTTCCTCCTTAATTCTTCTCCCCTCTCCTCTCTTCTTTTCTACTCTCTTCCTTAGTTCTCCTCTCATCTCCTCTCATCTCTTCTCCTATCATCTCCTCCTTATTTCTCCTCTCTTCTCCTCTCTTCTCTTCCTTTCTTCTGCTCTCCTCTCCTCCCCTCTCTTCCTTAATTCTCCTCTCCACTAATCTCCTTTCTTCCTTACTACTCCTCTCCTCTCTTCTCTTCCTTTCTTCTCCTCTCCTCTCTTCTCCTCTCTTCTGTTCCTTACTTCTGCTGTCATCTCTTCTACTCCTTACTTCTCCTCTCTTATCCACTCCTCTCTTCGTTACTTCTCCTCTCCTATCCTTTCCTTTTTAATTCTTATCCCCTATCTTCTTTTCTACTCTCTTCCTTAGTTCTCCTCTCATCTCCTCTCATCTCTTCTCCTATCATCTCTTCCTTATTTCTCCTCTCTTCTCCTCTCTTCTCTTCCTTTCTTCTGCTCTCCTCTCCTCCCCTCTCTTCCTTAATTCTCCTCTCCGCTAATCTCCTTTCTTCCTTACTTCTCCTCTCCTCTCTTCTCTTCCTTACTTCTCCTCACCTCTAAACTTTTCACTTCTGCTCTCTTCTATTACTTACTTCTCCTCTCCACTCTTTTAGTCCTTACTTCTCTCTTCTCTGCTCCTCTCTTCCTTAATTGTCCTCTTCACTCTTCTCTTCCTTGTTTTCCCATCCTGTCCTCTTCTCTCTTCTCCTCTCGTCTTTTCCTTACTTTTCCTCTCCTCATCTCTCTTCTCTTCCCTTCCTTGCTTCTCCTCTCCTCTTCTAATCCTCACTACTCCTCTTTTCTCCGCTCCTCTCTTCCTGATTCGGAGAAAACTCCAGGAACAAACTTGCCAACAAAGTTTTCAAGCTGACAAGCAGGTATTCTTTATTGCGGCGCCGGGAGACACGGGGGATAACTCCTCCTAACGTGTGTCTCTCTATTACTACACAAGCCATCCTTATATAGTCCCTGGGCATACATACATATTCATGAGGCTACGTATGGATTACATCATTTTCCAGAAAGCTCCCCGCATGCGTACAGAACTGTGGTGGTGGTCTCTGAGGGTCGTTTACTTCTTCCAACAATCTTCATCACTTCTGGCAGCCTTTGAAGCACGCGCAGTAGATGCTCATACCAGTTTAATTGGTTCACTAGCACCAGAGACATAATAATCCCCCTATCCTCCTACTTATCAGTTAGTTTACCCACAGCCTATCCTGGACACCTGCTATTCCCAGATACTCCTTATCCCTGTGTCCTGTTTTTCTAGACTGTTTTTCTTAAGACCACATCAACTATAACGATTTATCTTGTGCCAGTATGTTCTCTATCTGTACTCTATTTTTTCTATGTATTATGCACCTCAGTAATTTTCCACTGCTACTGTTACAAAGCCATTAAACTTAACATTGCTTAAAACTAATTCTAAAGGTTTATAAATTCCATTTTGTGATTTTTCTGTTCCCCTTGTTTCAATTCCCCCCTTTTTCTGTCCTTTTGCAAATTCTTTTGCAACATCTTATATATTACCATTACCATCAAAAGTCCTTTGAAATAATTTCCCATTTCTACTCGGTGCCTAATTTCATTCCTTTTCCAATCTTCATAATTTATCATAGATAGTTTACAACGCCAGAGGGAACATTGTATCATACCACAAGTAAACAATATTAAAATAATTAACATCCATATTCTTGCAATCAGTTGCCTCCACCAGGAGAGATTAGGTAACCATGTAGTTTTTCCATATTTCTTCAAAACCATAAGAGGTGTCATCCATGGCTGTCCCATGAAATATCTTAGTTTGTTTCCAAATTTCCTCCAGATATGTTTCAATTCTGCCACTTTGGTCTATGTAGGAACAACAGCTTTCATTGATTATGGAACAAACTCCTCCTTCTGATGCCAATAACATGTCTGGAGCCATTCGGTTTTATACCACTTTAGATAGGCTCGTTATGTTTTGTTGTTCTGCCTGCATTATATCAATATCTTTACTTTCCATTTCCTCTATGGTTGCTGAGATATTTACAATTGCTTTCTCTAATTCACTTACTCCCAAAGATGGAATTAGCCCTCTCACAAAACTATGAAATGCAGTGTGCCGTTCAATAATAGGGTTAAACCTTTGCTTAATCCGTTTAACAAAACTTCTAATCCAGGTTCCGGAAGGATACCTGTTGATAATAGTAAAATTGGGTATTATAGCACCTAAGGTGCATGCCCCCTTCCAGTTGGGGGTAAAGTTTTATAAGCATTTTCTCCACATAACCAATACCATCCTTTCCCTTTAGGAACGGGCCACCACTGAACTACGATACCATCTATATTAATAGTGTAATTGCAATTTGAATGGTGACCTATATCTGTGGCATTTAAGCAAGTATAGTCTCCTACCCTGGTTCCTGGTGTAATACATCTTTGTGCACAGGTGTAATATTTATTGCCTGGATTAGGATTAACTATTCCAAATTTTAACCTTTCACTTGAATACAAATTGCTAGTGTTCACCCACAGATTTGTCCATGAAACAGTGTTAGGAATTGGAACTCCAATTAATGGGAGTTTCAGGCTTTCTCTTGATTTAGGCAACTGTGCACACACCCAACAGTCACTACGATTAAAACTTCAGTAACATTTTGCATTAATTTCAGGTATAAATTCTGGTCTCAAGCTTATGCACCAGTTATCATATGAGTCCAAATTATCACCGACGCAATTTCATACGTAAGAGTACTGAAGGTTCCATCTGCCATGTCTTCTCTGGTTCTGGTGCTTTCTTTATTCTTGAATAATGTATCCAAGCAGGTTGTTCCTTTATCTTCACTGCTGTAAAGGTGGTCAGTAATATCTGGTACAGTCCACTCCAGTTGTCCTGTAGAGGATCTCCTGAAAAATTCTTAACATAAACCCAGTCTCTAGATCTGAAAGGGTGAATCAGATAATCCAAACCTCTTGCTCTTGTCCCTGCTACTCTCTTATTTATCTCTTCCAATTCTTTTCCCAGATTGACCAAAAACTGTCAGAGATAGCCTTCCCCCACTTCCTGCAGACTTCCTCCTTTAACTTGGGACTGTTATGGTCTTTCATATAAAATTACAAATGGGCTAACCTCTTCTTTCCACCGAGGTTTAGTTCGAATTCTTAATAGAGCCAGTGGTAAACCTTGGTGCCAATATAATTTCATTTCCTGACATATTTTCCTAATTTGTTCTTTGATCAGATGGTTTATCTTTTCTACATGCCCACTGGCCTGAGGCCTGTATGGAGCATGTACTTGCCAATCAATTTCCAATTTTTGCTAATTTCTCATAACAATTTTGCACTAAACTGCAAACCTCGGTTGGAAGAAATTGCTGCTGGTACTCCAAAGCAAGGTATTATCTCATTAAATAATGTTTTAATGAGTTGTCTTGCATTATTTATCCTACAAGGGAATGCTTCTGGCCAGCCAGAAAAAGTATCTGTTAACTCCAACAAATATTGATAACCCCCTTTTCTTGATAATTCAGAAAAATCTATTTGCCACTGCTGTCCCAGGAAACTTCCTCTTACAGTTGTCCCAATTTGATTTCTATTTTCAGTTTTATGCTTATTCTTAAGACATAGCTGACATTGTTTTGTCACTGATTGAACTGTGTTGTATAGATTTCTTCCTACAATTTGTTTGTCTAAATATTTATATAAAGAGTTGCTACCCCAATGAGTTTTATTATGTTCTCCCTGAACTAACTTCCAGAGTTGGTTATAGGAGATTACAATTCGTCCAACAGGTATCTGAACCCAATCCTCTTTATTTTCCTGTCCTTTTAGATCCTCAATCAATTTTTATCCCCTTTTGAATACCTAGGTTTAGATTTTTCAATTGTTAGTTTGCCATCAGGGATTAAGGACATGATTTGTGATTGTTCAACTGCTCGTTTGGCTTCAGAATTGGCCAAATTAATTCCAATTTCCTGATCAGAGTCACCTTGTTGATGTCCTTTACAGTACATAATAGCTACTTCTTCAGGTAGCTGAACAGCCTCCAGTAATTGTAGAATTTCTGCAGCATGTTTGTTCAAAAGTCCTCATTCTTTTCAGATAGCACCATGTACATAATCAGTCCAAATATTTATCCTTTTGTCTTTAGCCAATTCCAGGGCTCTCATTAATGCTATTATTTCTGCCTTCTGGGCAGAAGTGTTCGAGGGTAAAGGTTTAGCCCCTGTTACCTGTGAAGTGGTATTAATGGCATATTCTGCCTTTCGTTTACCATTCTTCATGAAGCTACTACCATCAGTAAACCAAGAATCAGCATCTTCCAGAGGTTTTTCTTTCAAGTCTGGTCGGCTCAAATATACAGTCTCTATGGTGGCCAAGCAGTCTTGTGTTAGTGGTTCTGTCGATTGTTCCTGCAAAAGGATGCAGAACACCGTAATCATGGATCCAAAGTCTGCACCATCCAGTCATTCCCAGTAATGTCCGGAGCTTCTTGCCAGTTGATGGTTGTGGAGTCTGACAGATAGCTTCTTTTCTAGAAGCTCCAAGTTCTCTCTGTCCTCCTGTTATTTCACATCCTAGGTAGGAAACTAGGGTTTGGATTAGTTGGGCCTTTTGCCTGGATACCCAATAACCATTCAGTCCCAGAAAAGTTAATAATTTCACTGTCCACTGGATACATCTTCCTTTATTTCTGTAGCAATTAATAGGTCATCCACATATTGTAACAGAGTCCCCATCTGAGCAGGTGGCTTCCATGATCCTAGTTCTCATGCTGATTTCCAGAAATTGCTGGACTGTTTTAAATCCTTTAGGTAATACCGTCCAAGTTAATTGAGTTTCCCTTCCTGTGTCAGTATTTTCCCATTTAAAAGCAAATAAATTTTGGCTTTCTTTGGCCAATGGTAAGCAAAAGAAAGCATCCTTTAAATCCAAGATGGCAAAACATTTCTGATTATTATTCAATTTAGTCAATAATTCATACAAATTAGCTACTACTGGACAAACATCCTCTGCAGTTTTGTTGACTGCTCTGAGATCTTGAATCAATCTACAACTTTTATCATCCTATTTCTTTACTGTCCAGAATATTATATTCCAATTCACATTCAATTAATAATGTATATTTTAAAATTTATCAATGACTTTTTTTTTTTTAATTCCCTTTGATCTTCTAATTTTCAGGGATATTGTTTTATTCTAATTGGGCAGGCCCCCCTTTTTATTTCCACTTTAACAGGCAAAGCATTTTTCACCTTACCTGGAATTTCAGATGCCCATACTCCCAGATATACCTGATTAAGGATTTCTTCTATTTCAGGGAGGTTCTCGTGTTTGCTTTTCTGTTGAATTAAAGATAAACTCAAAACTGCAATTAACTGTTTGTTTTTAACTCTAAATTCCATTCTGCCTTCTTTAAATGTGGCTTCTCACCCTAAGAAATATTTTAGAGAATTTGGCATGCATCAAAATTTATGCATTCCTATTTTTTTTCCCAATTTGTACTTTAAGGGTTTCAGAAAGAATGCCTCGGGCTGTTTGTGAGTTGGTTTTTTTTTTTCTGTTTTTCTTGGTGGCCAGTAGCTCCCACATCTGTAACAAATTCCTTTCTCTCAGATTTAACACCAAATAAGTTGCTCCTCTATCCACTAAAATTCCACTTTATTTCCTTTAGTTTCTACTTTTAATTTAACCAGTGGATCTGCCAGGGTAGATTCCCCAGATCCCTGTCAGTCTGGTTCCAATTCAGTCGCTGGAGCCACACTATGGCACTACCCCCCCCCCAAGGGCAGTCTCGCTTCCAGCGTCCGAACTCTCTCCCGCAGTTTCAAAGCAACCACCGCAGCCGTGGCTATAGCACGACCCGGCTTTTTCTTTTCTACTCGTTCCCGATTCCTATACGCTCTCCATGCTTCCTCCTGTCCACATTTATTCAACAACCCCTCAGATCCATCCGTGCACATGTCTGTTCCCACTCGTTTGCCTGCCCCAGCACCCAGCATCCCACGCTCAAACACAGGAGCTGCGCGAGCTCCCCCCTCCTTTCCCCCTTGGTTTTCCTTTTTTTTTTTTACTCACAGCTGCTCACCCTGCTCTGCAGGGGCTGCAGATGCCTCTGCAACAGCACTGCTGGTTTAACCCTTTCTGAACTGGGAATGTGCATCTGCCGCTTGGTGCCAGTGACAGTGATCTCTCGCTCCTTATGAATATCAGATAGGACAGATGCAGAGGGTGCTCCTCGGAGGTACCTGTGATAGATAATTTTACAGCCTATCTTCCTGATTACTGTTTTTTAACTTTAAACATCTTTCCCCAGTATCACAGGCTGAACAACATCTCTCCATCTTAACTTTCAGTTTTTCCCTGTCCTTTTCCAAAGCCAAAATTAAGGGATCTGGTGGAGCCATATTAATTTTGCATTGCGTCTGTCACTCCACGTGGTCTCTTAAAGTGAAGAACATATCGGCATACATTACTTCATGCCATTTTTCTTGCAGCCTCAAAACAACATTAATTGTAACAATGTATTATAGTTCAGATTCCATTTTTAGACCATTTTTCCTGATCTTCCAAAGTATACAAAGGTCACCATCAGTTACAAAATTTTTCAAAACAGCTGGACAACTTTTTCTTATTTACCGAGCCCCCAGGAGACCCTCCTAGTTCTTTCCAGTGTGCCAAAATGCACCCTAAAGGACTCTTTTGCATGATCTCTTCACTCTGCTGATTTTCCATTATTAATCTCTCACCCACACACACACGGGATCCCACAGACACGCTCCACACAGTTACAACACTTGAAACAGACAGAGACTAAAATTCTATCAAACAAACCACAGTTAATAACACAGTTATAATATCCTGTCACCAATACCAAAATCACAAGACCAAAATCCTTAATGTCACAAGCCACAACAAGATCCAAAACCATTTCCACGAGACACCCCCTGCATCTTGCAGGACCCAAACCACAAGAAGCCCCCTGCTTCTTGAGGGTGTATACCAGTAAAATCCAAAACCTTTTGTACAAGACTCCCACTGCGTCTTGTACAACCCAAACCACAAGAAGCCCCCTGCTTCTTGTGGGTGTATACCAAACGGACGCTAGCAGCCGGGTATACGCCTTTACCTACGAGATTTCTTATCTCGATTTACGGAAGGCTTCCAAACAATGCGTACGCTTACCAAACCAACCCAATTACCAATGCAGTCTTTATGCAAGATGCCCCCTGCACCTTACAGACTACAGAAAAGAAAAGAATACCTTTTATGAAGATGGTCCTTGTCTGCTCCCGCAGTGATCCGAATGAGTCGAGGGGTCCCTCCGGGAAAAACTCCCGAGGGCCCTAGGGAGCCCTGTCCTCAGCGGGTCCTGCAGCCGAGCAGAGAGGGTCCCACCTGGGTCGCCAAATTGATTCGGAGAAAACTCCAGGAACAAACTTGCCAACAAAGTTTTCAAGCTGACAAGCAGGTATTCTTTATTGCGGCGCCGGGAGACACGGGGGATAACTCCTCCTAACGTGTGTCTCTCTATTACTACACAAGCCATCCTTATATAGTCCCTGGGCATACATACATATTCATGAGGCTACGTATGGATTACATCATTTTCCAGAAAGCTCCCCGCATGCGTACAGAACTGTGGTGGTGGTCTCTGAGGGTCGTTTACTTCTTCCAACAATCTTCATCACTTCTGGCAGCCTTTGAAGCACGCGCAGTAGATGCTCATACCAGTTTAATTGGTTCACTAGCACCAGAGACATAATAATCCCCCTATCCTCCTACTTATCAGTTAGTTTACCCACAGCCTATCCTGGACACCTGCTATTCCCAGATACTCCTTATCCCTGTGTCCTGTTTTTCTAGACTGTTTTTCTTAAGACCACATCAACTATAACGATTTATCTTGTGCCAGTATGTTCTCTATCTGTACTCTATTTTTTCTATGTATTATGCACCTCAGTAATTTTCCACTGCTACTGTTACAAAGCCATTAAACTTAACATTGCTTAAAACTAATTCTAAAGGTTTATAAATTCCATTTTGTGATTTTTCTGTTCCCCTTGTTTCATTCCTTACTACTCATCTCCTCTCTTCTCTTCCTTTCTTCTCCTCCCCTCTCTTCTCCTGTCTTCTGTTCCTTACTTCTGCTGTCATCTCTTCTACTCCTTACTTCTCCTCTCTTATCCACTCCTCTCTTCGTTACTTCTCCTCTCCTATCCTTTCCTCCATAATTCTTCTCCCCTCTCCTCTCTTCTTTTCTACTCTCTTCCTTAGTTCTCCTCTCATCTCCTCTCATCTCTTCTCCTATCATCTCTTCCTTATTTCTCCTCTCTTCTCCTCTCTTCTCTTCCTTTCTTCTGCTCTCCTCTCCTCCCCTCTCTTCCTTAATTCTCCTCTCCGCTAATCCCCTTTCTTCCTTACTTCTCCTCTCCTCTCTTCTCTTCCTTACTTCTCCTCACCTCTAAACTTTTCACTTCTGCTCTCTTCTATTACTTACTTCTCCTCTCCACTCTTTTAGTCCTTACTTCTCTCTTCTCTGCTCCTCTCTTCCTTAATTGTCCTCTTCACTCTTCTCTTCCTTGTTTTCCCATCCTGTCCTCTTCTCTCTTCTCCTCTCGTCTTTTCCTTACTTTTCCTCTCCTCATCTCTCTTCTCTTCCCTTACTTGCTTCTCCTCTCCTCTTCTAATCCTCACTACTCCTCTTTTCTCCGCTCCTCTCTTCCTTACTACTCATCTCCTCTCTTCTCTTCCTTTCTTCTCCTCCCCTCTCTTCTCCTCTCTTCTGTTCCTTACTTCTGCTGTCATCTCTTCTACTCCTTACTTCTCCTCTCTTATCCACTCCTCTCTTCGTTACTTCTCCTCTCCTATCCTTTCCTCCTTAATTCTTCTCCCCTCTACTCTCTTCTTTTCTACTCTCTTCCTTAGTTCTCCTCTCATCTCCTCTCATCTCTTCTCCTATCATCTCTTCCTTATTTCTCCTCTCTTCTCCTCTCTTCTCTTCCTTTCTTCTGCTCTCCTCTCTTCCCCTCTCTTCCTTAATTCTCCTCTCCGCTAATCTCCTTTCTTCCTTACTTCTCCTCTCCTCTCTTCTCTTCCTTACTTCTCCTCACCTCTAAACTTTTCACTTCTGCTCTCTTCTATTACTTACTTCTCCTCTCCACTCTTTTAGTCCTTACTTCTCTCTTCTCTGCTCCTCTCTTCCTTAATTGTCCTCTTCACTCTTCTCTTCCTTGTTTTCCCATCCTGTCCTCTTCTCTCTTCTCCTCTCGTCTTTTCCTTACTTTTCCTCTCCTCATCTCTCTTCTCTTCCCTTACTTGCTTCTCCTCTCCTCTTCTAATCCTCACTACTCCTCTTTTCTCCGCTCCTCTCTTCCTTACTACTCATCTCCTCTCTTCTCTTCCTTTCTTCTCCTCTCCTCTCTTCTCCTCTCTTCTGTTCCTTACTTCTGCTGTCATCTCTTCTACTCCTTACTTCTCCTCTCTTATCCACTCCTCTCTTCGTTACTTCTCCTCTCCTATCCTTTCCTTTTTAATTCTTATCCCCTATCTTCTTTTCTACTCTCTTCCTTAGTTCTCCTCTCATCTCCTCTCATCTCTTCTCCTATCATCTCCTCCTTATTTCTCCTCTCTTCTCCTCTCTTCTCTTCCTTTCTTCTGCTCTCCTCTCCTCCCCTCTCTTCCTTAATTCTCCTCTCCGCTAATCTCCTTTCTTCCTTACTACTCATCTCCTCTCTTCTCTTCCTTTCTTCTCCTCTCCTCTCTTCTCCTCTCTTCTGTTCCTTACTTCTGCTGTCATCTCTTCTACTCCTTACTTCTCCTCTCTTATCCATTCCTCTCTTCGTTACTTCTCCTCTCCTATCCTTTCCTCCTGAATTCTTATCCCCTATTTTCTTTTCTACTCTCTTCCTTAGTTCTCCTCTCATCTCCTCTCATCTCTTCTCCTATCATCTCTTCCTTATTTCTCCTCTCTTCTCTTCCTTTCTTCTGCTCTCCTCTCCTCCCCTCTCTTCCTTAATTCTCCTCTCCGCTAATCTCCTTTCTTCCTTACTTCTCCTCTCCTCTCTTCTCTTCCTTACTTCTCCTCACCTCTAAACTTTTCACTTCTGCTCTCTTCTATTACTTACTTCTCCTCTCCACTCTTTTAGTCCTTACTTCTCTCTTCTCTGCTGCTCTCTTCCTTAATTGTCCTCTTCACTCTTCTCTTCCTTGTTTTCCCATCCTGTCTTCTTCTCTCTTCTCCTCTCGTCTTTTCCTTACTTTTCCTCTCCTCATCTCTCTTCTCTTCCCTTACTTGCTTCTCCTCTCCTCTTCTAATCCTCATTACTCCTCTGTTCTCCGCTCCTCTCTTCCTTACTACTCATCTCCTCTCTTCTCTTCCTTTCTTCTCCTCTCCTCTCTTCTCCTCTCTTCTGTTCCTTACTTCTGCTGTCATCTCTTCTACTCCTTACTTCTCCTCTCTTATCCACTCCTCTCTTCGTTACTTCTCCTCTCCTATCCTTTCCTCCTTAATTCTTATCCCCTCTCCTCTCTTCTTTTCTACTCTCTTCCTTAGTTCTCCTCTCATCTCCTCTCATCTCTTCTCCTATCATCTCTTCCTTATTTCTCCTCTCTTCTCCTCTCTTCTCTTCCTTTCTTCTGCTCTCCTCTCCTCCCCTCTCTTCCTTAATTCTCCTCTCCGCTAATCTCCTTTCTTCCTTACTACTCATCTCCTCTCTTCTCTTCCTTTCTTCTCCTCTCCTCTCTTCTCCTCTCTTCTGTTCCTTACTTCTGCTGTCATCTCTTCTACTCCTTACTTCTCCTCTCTTATCCACTCCTCTCTTCGTTACTTCTCCTCTCCTATCCTTTCCTTTTTAATTCTTATCCCCTATCTTCTTTTCTACTCTCTTCCTTAGTTCTCCTCTCATCTCCTCTCATCTCTTCTCCTATCATCTCTTCCTTATTTCTCCTCTCTTCTCTCTTCTCTTCCTTTCTTCTGCTCTCCTCTCCTCCCCTCTCTTCCTTAATTCTCCTCTCCGCTAATCTCCTTTCTTCCTTACTTCTCCTCTCCTCTCTTCTCTTCCTTACTTCTCCTCACCTCTAATCTTTTCACTTCTGCTCTCTTCTATTACTTACTTCTCCTCTCCACTCTTTTAGTCCTTACTTCTCTCTTCTCTGATCCTCTCTTCCTTAATTGTCCTCTTCACTCTTCTCTTCCTTGTTTTCCCATTCTGTCCTCTTCTCCTCTCGTCTTTTCCTTACTTTTCCTCTCCTCATCTCTCTTATCTTCCCTTACTTGCTTCTCCTATCCTCTTCTAATCCTCACTACTCCTCTCTTCTCCGCTCCTCCCTTCCTTACTACGCATCTCCTCTCTTCTCTTCCTTTCTTCTCCTCTCCTCTCTTCTCCTCTCTTCTGTTCCTTACTTCTGCTGTCATCTCTTCTACTCCTTACTTCTCCTCTCTTATCCACTCCTCTCTTCGTTACTTCTCCTCTCCTATCCTTTCCTCCTTAATTATTATCCCCTCTCCTCTCTTCTTTTCTACTCTCTTCCTTAGTTCTCCTCTCATCTCCTCTCATCTCTTCTCCTATCATCTCTTCCTTATTTCTCCTCTCTTCTCCTCTCTTCTCTTCCTTTCTTCTGCTCTCCTCTCTTCCCCTCTCTTCCTTAAATCTCCTCTCCGCTAATCTCCTTTCTTCCTTACTTCTCCTCTCCTCTCTTCTCTTCCTTACTTCTCCTCACCTCTAATCTTTTCACTTCTGCTCTCTTCTATTACTTACTTCTCCTCTCCACTCTTTTAGTCCTTACTTCTCTCTTCTCTGCTCCTCTCTTCCTTAATTGTCCTCTTCACTCTTCTCTTCCTTGTTTTCCCATCCTGTCCTCTTCTCTCTTCTCCTCTCGTCTTTTCCTTACTTTTCCTCTCCTCATCTCTCTTCTCTTCCCTTACTTGCTTCTCCTATCCTGTTCTAATCCTCACTACTCCTCTCTTCTCCGCTCCTCCCTTCCTTACTAAGCATCTCCTCTCTTCTCTTCCTTTCTTCTCCTCTCCTCTCTTCTCCTCTCTTCTGTTCCTTACTTCTGCTGTCATCAATTCTACTCCTTACTTCTCCTCTCTTATCCACTCCTCTCTTCGTTACTTCTCCTCTCCTATCCTTTCCTCCTTAATTCTTCTCCCCTCTCCTCTCTTCTTTTCTACTCTCTTCCTTAGTTCTCCTCTCATCTCCTCTCATCTCTTCTCCTATCATCTCTTCCTTATTTCTCCTCTCTTCTCCTCTCTTCTCTTCCTTTCTTCTGCTCTCCTCTCCTCCCCTCTCTTCCTTAATTCTCCTCTCCGCTAATCTCCTTTTTTCCTTACTTCTCCTCTCCTCTCTTCTCTTCCTTACTTCTCCTCACCTCTAATCTTTTCACTTCTGCTCTCTTCTATTACTTACTTCTCCTCTCCACTCTTTTAGTCCTTACTTCTCTCTTCTCTGCTCCTCTCTTCCTTAATTGTCCTCTTTACTCTTCTCTTCCTTGTTTTCCCATCCTGTCCTCTTCTCTCTTCTCCTCTCGTCTTTTCCTTACTTTTCCTCTCCTCATCTCTCTTCTCTTCCCTTACTTGCTTCTCCTCTCCTCTTCTAATCCTCACTACTCCTCTCTTCTCCGCTCCTCCCTTCCTTACTACGCATCTCCTCTCTTCTCTTCCTTTCTTCTCCTCTCCTCTCTTCTCCTCTCTTCTGTTCCTTACTTCTGCTGTCATCTCTTCTACACCTTACTTCTCCTCTCTTATCCACTCCTCTCTTCGTTACTTCTCCTCTCCTATCCTTTCCTTTTTAATTCTTATCCCCTATCTTCTTTTCTACTCTCTTCCTTAGTTCTCCTCTCATCTCCTCTCATCTCTTCTCCTATCATCTCTTCCTTATTTCTCCTCTCTTCTCTCTTCTCTTCCTTTCTTCTGCTCTCCTCTCCTCCCCTCTCTTCCTTAATTCTCCTCTCCGCTAATCTCCTTTCTTCCTTACTTCTCCTCTCCTCTCTTCTCTTCCTTACTTCTCCTCACCTCTAATCTTTTCACTTCTGCTCTCTTCTATTACTTACTTCTCCTCTCCACTCTTTTAGTCCTTACTTCTCTCTTCTCTGATCCTCTCTTCCTTAATTGTCCTCTTCACTCTTCTCTTCCTTGTTTTCCCATTCTGTCCTCTTCTCCTCTCGTCTTTTCCTTACTTTTCCTCTCCTCATCTCTCTTATCTTCCCTTACTTGCTTCTCCTATCCTCTTCTAATCCTCACTACTCCTCTCTTCTCCGCTCCTCCCTTCCTTACTACGCATCTCCTCTCTTCTCTTCCTTTCTTCTCCTCTCCTCTCTTCTCCTCTCTTCTGTTCCTTACTTCTGCTGTCATCTCTTCTACTCCTTACTTCTCCTCTCTTATCCACTCCTCTCTTCGTTACTTCTCCTCTCCTATCCTTTCCTCCTTAATTATTATCCCCTCTCCTCTCTTCTTTTCTACTCTCTTCCTTAGTTCTCCTCTCATCTCCTCTCATCTCTTCTCCTATCATCTCTTCCTTATTTCTCCTCTCTTCTCCTCTCTTCTCTTCCTTTCTTCTGCTCTCCTCTCTTCCCCTCTCTTCCTTAAATCTCCTCTCCGCTAATCTCCTTTCTTCCTTACTTCTCCTCTCCTCTCTTCTCTTCCTTACTTCTCCTCACCTCTAATCTTTTCACTTCTGCTCTCTTCTATTACTTACTTCTCCTCTCCACTCTTTTAGTCCTTACTTCTCTCTTCTCTGCTCCTCTCTTCCTTAATTGTCCTCTTCACTCTTCTCTTCCTTGTTTTCCCATCCTGTCCTCATCTCACTTCTCCTCTCGTCTTTTCCTTACTTTTCCTCTCCTCATCTCTCTTCTCTTCCCTTACTTGCTTCTCCTCTCCTCTTCTAATCCTCACTACTCCTCTTTTCTCCGCTCCTCTCTTCCTTACTACTCATCTCCTCTCTTCTCTTCCTTTCTTCTCCTCCCCTCTCTTCTCCTCTCTTCTGTTCCTTACTTCTGCTGTCATCTCTTCTACTCCTTACTTCTCCTCTCTTATCCACTCCTCTCTTCGTTACTTCTCCTCTCCTATCCTTTCCTCCTTAATTCTTCTCCCCTCTCCTCTCTTCTTTTCTACTCTCTTCCTTAGTTCTCCTCTCATCTCCTCTCATCTCTTCTCCTATCATCTCTTCCTTATTTCTCCTCTCTTCTCCTCTCTTCTCTTCCTTTCTTCTGCTCTCCTCTCCTCCCCTCTCTTCCTTAATTCTCCTCTCCGCTAATCTCCTTTCTTCCTTACTTCTCCTCTCCTCTCTTCTCTTCCTTACTTCTCCTCACCTCTAAACTTTTCACTTCTGCTCTCTTCTATTACTTACTTCTCCTCTCCACTCTTTTAGTCCTTACTTCTCTCTTCTCTGCTCCTCTCTTCCTTAATTGTCCTCTTCACTCTTCTCTTCCTTGTTTTCCCATCCTGTCCTCTTCTCTCTTCTCCTCTCGTCTTTTCCTTACTTTTCCTCTCCTCATCTCTCTTCTCTTCCCTTACTTGCTTCTCCTCTCCTCTTCTAATCCTCACTACTCCTCTCTTCTCCGCTCCTCTCTTCCTTACTACTCATCTCCTCTCTTCTCTTCCTTTCTTCTCCTCCCCTCTCTTCTCCTCTCTTCTGTTCCTTACTTCTGCTGTCATCTCTTCTACTCTAGCTTCTCCTCTCTTATCCACTCCTCTCTTCGTTACTTCTCCTCTCCTATCCTTTCCTCCTTAATTCTTCTCCCCTCTCCTCTCTTCTTTTCTACTCTCTTCCTTAGTTCTCCTCTCATCTCCTCTCATCTCTTCTCCTATCATCTCCTCCTTATTTCTCCTCTCTTCTCCTCTCTTCTCTTCCTTTCTTCTGCTCTCCTCTCCTCCCCTCTCTTCCTTAATTCTCCTCTCCACTAATCTCCTTTCTTCCTTACTACTCATCTCCTCTCTTCTCTTCCTTTCTTCTCCTCTCCTCTCTTCTCCTCTCTTCTGTTCCTTACTTCTGCTGTCATCTCTTCTACTCCTTACTTCTCCTCTCTTATCCACTCCTCTCTTCGTTACTTCTCCTCTCCTATCCTTTCCTTTTTAATTCTTATCCCCTATCTTCTTTTCTACTCTCTTCCTTAGTTCTCCTCTCATCTCCTCTCATCTCTTCTCCTATCATCTCTTCCTTATTTCTCCTCTCTTCTCCTCTCTTCTCTTCCTTTCTTCTGCTCTCCTCTCCTCCCCTCTCTTCCTTAATTCTCCTCTCCGCTAATCTCCTTTCTTCCTTACTTCTCCTCTCCTCTCTTCTCTTCCTTACTTCTCCTCACCTCTAATCTTTTCACTTCTGCTCTCTTCTATTACTTACTTCTCCTCTCCACTCTTTTAGTCCTTACTTCTCTCTTCTCTGCTCCTCTCTTCCTTAATTGTCCTCTTCACTCTTCTCTTCCTTGTTTTCCCATCCTGTCCTCTTCTCTCTTCTCCTCTCGTCTTTTCCTTACTTTTCCTCTCCTCATCTCTCTTCTCTTCCCTTCCTTGCTTCTCCTCTCCTCTTCTAATCCTCACTACTCCTCTTTTCTCCGCTCCTCTCTTCCTGATTCGGAGAAAACTCCAGGAACAAACTTGCCAACAAAGTTTTCAAGCTGACAAGCAGGTATTCTTTATTGCGGCGCCGGGAGACACGGGGGATAACTCCTCCTAACGTGTGTCTCTCTATTACTACACAAGCCATCCTTATATAGTCCCTGGGCATACATACATATTCATGAGGCTACGTATGGATTACATCATTTTCCAGAAAGCTCCCCGCATGCGTACAGAACTGTGGTGGTGGTCTCTGAGGGTCGTTTACTTCTTCCAACAATCTTCATCACTTCTGGCAGCCTTTGAAGCACGCGCAGTAGATGCTCATACCAGTTTAATTGGTTCACTAGCACCAGAGACATAATAATCCCCCTATCCTCCTACTTATCAGTTAGTTTACCCACAGCCTATCCTGGACACCTGCTATTCCCAGATACTCCTTATCCCTGTGTCCTGTTTTTCTAGACTGTTTTTCTTAAGACCACATCAACTATAACGATTTATCTTGTGCCAGTATGTTCTCTATCTGTACTCTATTTTTTCTATGTATTATGCACCTCAGTAATTTTCCACTGCTACTGTTACAAAGCCATTAAACTTAACATTGCTTAAAACTAATTCTAAAGGTTTATAAATTCCATTTTGTGATTTTTCTGTTCCCCTTGTTTCAATTCCCCCCTTTTTCTGTCCTTTTGCAAATTCTTTTGCAACATCTTATATATTACCATTACCATCAAAAGTCCTTTGAAATAATTTCCCATTTCTACTCGGTGCCTAATTTCATTCCTTTTCCAATCTTCATAATTTATCATAGATAGTTTACAACGCCAGAGGGAACATTGTATCATACCACAAGTAAACAATATTAAAATAATTAACATCCATATTCTTGCAATCAGTTGCCTCCACCAGGAGAGATTAGGTAACCATGTAGTTTTTCCATATTTCTTCAAAACCATAAGAGGTGTCATCCATGGCTGTCCCATGAAATATCTTAGTTTGTTTCCAAATTTCCTCCAGATATGTTTCAATTCTGCCACTTTGGTCTATGTAGGAACAACAGCTTTCATTGATTATGGAACAAACTCCTCCTTCTGATGCCAATAACATGTCTGGAGCCATTCGGTTTTATACCACTTTAGATAGGCTCGTTATGTTTTGTTGTTCTGCCTGCATTATATCAATATCTTTACTTTCCATTTCCTCTATGGTTGCTGAGATATTTACAATTGCTTTCTCTAATTCACTTACTCCCAAAGATGGAATTAGCCCTCTCACAAAACTATGAAATGCAGTGTGCCGTTCAATAATAGGGTTAAACCTTTGCTTAATCCGTTTAACAAAACTTCTAATCCAGGTTCCGGAAGGATACCTGTTGATAATAGTAAAATTGGGTATTATAGCACCTAAGGTGCATGCCCCCTTCCAGTTGGGGGTAAAGTTTTATAAGCATTTTCTCCACATAACCAATACCATCCTTTCCCTTTAGGAACGGGCCACCACTGAACTACGATACCATCTATATTAATAGTGTAATTGCAATTTGAATGGTGACCTATATCTGTGGCATTTAAGCAAGTATAGTCTCCTACCCTGGTTCCTGGTGTAATACATCTTTGTGCACAGGTGTAATATTTATTGCCTGGATTAGGATTAACTATTCCAAATTTTAACCTTTCACTTGAATACAAATTGCTAGTGTTCACCCACAGATTTGTCCATGAAACAGTGTTAGGAATTGGAACTCCAATTAATGGGAGTTTCAGGCTTTCTCTTGATTTAGGCAACTGTGCACACACCCAACAGTCACTACGATTAAAACTTCAGTAACATTTTGCATTAATTTCAGGTATAAATTCTGGTCTCAAGCTTATGCACCAGTTATCATATGAGTCCAAATTATCACCGACGCAATTTCATACGTAAGAGTACTGAAGGTTCCATCTGCCATGTCTTCTCTGGTTCTGGTGCTTTCTTTATTCTTGAATAATGTATCCAAGCAGGTTGTTCCTTTATCTTCACTGCTGTAAAGGTGGTCAGTAATATCTGGTACAGTCCACTCCAGTTGTCCTGTAGAGGATCTCCTGAAAAATTCTTAACATAAACCCAGTCTCTAGATCTGAAAGGGTGAATCAGATAATCCAAACCTCTTGCTCTTGTCCCTGCTACTCTCTTATTTATCTCTTCCAATTCTTTTCCCAGATTGACCAAAAACTGTCAGAGATAGCCTTCCCCCACTTCCTGCAGACTTCCTCCTTTAACTTGGGACTGTTATGGTCTTTCATATAAAATTACAAATGGGCTAACCTCTTCTTTCCACCGAGGTTTAGTTCGAATTCTTAATAGAGCCAGTGGTAAACCTTGGTGCCAATATAATTTCATTTCCTGACATATTTTCCTAATTTGTTCTTTGATCAGATGGTTTATCTTTTCTACATGCCCACTGGCCTGAGGCCTGTATGGAGCATGTACTTGCCAATCAATTTCCAATTTTTGCTAATTTCTCATAACAATTTTGCACTAAACTGCAAACCTCGGTTGGAAGAAATTGCTGCTGGTACTCCAAAGCAAGGTATTATCTCATTAAATAATGTTTTAATGAGTTGTCTTGCATTATTTATCCTACAAGGGAATGCTTCTGGCCAGCCAGAAAAAGTATCTGTTAACTCCAACAAATATTGATAACCCCCTTTTCTTGATAATTCAGAAAAATCTATTTGCCACTGCTGTCCCAGGAAACTTCCTCTTACAGTTGTCCCAATTTGATTTCTATTTTCAGTTTTATGCTTATTCTTAAGACATAGCTGACATTGTTTTGTCACTGATTGAACTGTGTTGTATAGATTTCTTCCTACAATTTGTTTGTCTAAATATTTATATAAAGAGTTTGCTACCCCAATGAGTTTTATTATGTTCTCCCTGAACTAACTTCCAGAGTTGGTTATAGGAGATTACAATTCGTCCAACAGGTATCTGAACCCAATCCTCTTTATTTTCCTGTCCTTTTAGATCCTCAATCAATTTTTATCCCCTTTTGAATACCTAGGTTTAGATTTTTCAATTGTTAGTTTGCCATCAGGGATTAAGGACATGATTTGTGATTGTTCAACTGCTCGTTTGGCTTCAGAATTGGCCAAATTAATTCCAATTTCCTGATCAGAGTCACCTTGTTGATGTCCTTTACAGTACATAATAGCTACTTCTTCAGGTAGCTGAACAGCCTCCAGTAATTGTAGAATTTCTGCAGCATGTTTGTTCAAAAGTCCTCATTCTTTTCAGATAGCACCATGTACATAATCAGTCCAAATATTTATCCTTTTGTCTTTAGCCAATTCCAGGGCTCTCATTAATGCTATTATTTCTGCCTTCTGGGCAGAAGTGTTCGAGGGTAAAGGTTTAGCCCCTGTTACCTGTGAAGTGGTATTAATGGCATATTCTGCCTTTCGTTTACCATTCTTCATGAAGCTACTACCATCAGTAAACCAAGAATCAGCATCTTCCAGAGGTTTTTCTTTCAAGTCTGGTCGGCTCAAATATACAGTCTCTATGGTGGCCAAGCAGTCTTGTGTTAGTGGTTCTGTCGATTGTTCCTGCAAAAGGATGCAGAACACCGTAATCATGGATCCAAAGTCTGCACCATCCAGTCATTCCCAGTAATGTCCGGAGCTTCTTGCCAGTTGATGGTTGTGGAGTCTGACAGATAGCTTCTTTTCTAGAAGCTCCAAGTTCTCTCTGTCCTCCTGTTATTTCACATCCTAGGTAGGAAACTAGGGTTTGGATTAGTTGGGCCTTTTGCCTGGATACCCAATAACCATTCAGTCCCAGAAAAGTTAATAATTTCACTGTCCACTGGATACATCTTCCTTTATTTCTGTAGCAATTAATAGGTCATCCACATATTGTAACAGAGTCCCCATCTGAGCAGGTGGCTTCCATGATCCTAGTTCTCATGCTGATTTCCAGAAATTGCTGGACTGTTTTAAATCCTTTAGGTAATACCGTCCAAGTTAATTGAGTTTCCCTTCCTGTGTCAGTATTTTCCCATTTAAAAGCAAATAAATTTTGGCTTTCTTTGGCCAATGGTAAGCAAAAGAAAGCATCCTTTAAATCCAAGATGGCAAAACATTTCTGATTATTATTCAATTTAGTCAATAATTCATACAAATTAGCTACTACTGGACAAACATCCTCTGCAGTTTTGTTGACTGCTCTGAGATCTTGAATCAATCTACAACTTTTATCATCCTATTTCTTTACTGTCCAGAATATTATATTCCAATTCACATTCAATTAATAATGTATATTTTAAAATTTATCAATGACTTTTTTTTTTTTAATTCCCTTTGATCTTCTAATTTTCAGGGATATTGTTTTATTCTAATTGGGCAGGCCCCCCTTTTTATTTCCACTTTAACAGGCAAAGCATTTTTCACCTTACCTGGAATTTCAGATGCCCATACTCCCAGATATACCTGATTAAGGATTTCTTCTATTTCAGGGAGGTTCTCGTGTTTGCTTTTCTGTTGAATTAAAGATAAACTCAAAACTGCAATTAACTGTTTGTTTTTAACTCTAAATTCCATTCTGCCTTCTTTAAATGTGGCTTCTCACCCTAAGAAATATTTTAGAGAATTTGGCATGCATCAAAATTTATGCATTCCTATTTTTTTTCCCAATTTGTACTTTAAGGGTTTCAGAAAGAATGCCTCGGGCTGTTTGTGAGTTGGTTTTTTTTTTTTCTGTTTTTCTTGGTGGCCAGTAGCTCCCACATCTGTAACAAATTCCTTTCTCTCAGATTTAACACCAAATAAGTTGCTCCTCTATCCACTAAAATTCCACTTTATTTCCTTTAGTTTCTACTTTTAATTTAACCAGTGGATCTGCCAGGGTAGATTCCCCAGATCCCTGTCAGTCTGGTTCCAATTCAGTCGCTGGAGCCACACTATGGCACTACCCCCCCCCCCAAGGGCAGTCTCGCTTCCAGCGTCCGAACTCTCTCCCGCAGTTTCAAAGCAACCACCGCAGCCGTGGCTATAGCACGACCCGGCTTTTTCTTTTCTACTCGTTCCCGATTCCTATACGCTCTCCATGCTTCCTCCTGTCCACATTTATTCAACAACCCCTCAGATCCATCCGTGCACATGTCTGTTCCCACTCGTTTGCCTGCCCCAGCACCCAGCATCCCACGCTCAAACACAGGAGCTGCGCGAGCTCCCCCCTCCTTTCCCCCTTGGTTTTCCTTTTTTTTTTTTCCTCACAGCTGCTCACCCTGCTCTGCAGGGGCTGCAGATGCCTCTGCAACAGCACTGCTGGTTTAACCCTTTCTGAACTGGGAATGTGCATCTGCCGCTTGGTGCCAGTGACAGTGATCTCTCGCTCCTTATGAATATCAGATAGGACAGATGCAGAGGGTGCTCCTCGGAGGTACCTGTGATAGATAATTTTACAGCCTATCTTCCTGATTACTGTTTTTTAACTTTAAACATCTTTCCCCAGTATCACAGGCTGAACAACATCTCTCCATCTTAACTTTCAGTTTTTCCCTGTCCTTTTCCAAAGCCAAAATTAAGGGATCTGGTGGAGCCATATTAATTTTGCATTGCGTCTGTCACTCCACGTGGTCTCTTAAAGTGAAGAACATATCGGCATACATTACTTCATGCCATTTTTCTTGCAGCCTCAAAACAACATTAATTGTAACAATGTATTATAGTTCAGATTCCATTTTTAGACCATTTTTCCTGATCTTCCAAAGTATACAAAGGTCACCATCAGTTACAAAATTTTTCAAAACAGCTGGACAACTTTTTCTTATTTACCGAGCCCCCAGGAGACCCTCCTAGTTCTTTCCAGTGTGCCAAAATGCACCCTAAAGGACTCTTTTGCATGATCTCTTCACTCTGCTGATTTTCCATTATTAATCTCTCACCCACACACACACGGGATCCCACAGACACGCTCCACACAGTTACAACACTTGAAACAGACAGAGACTAAAATTCTATCAAACAAACCACAGTTAATAACACAGTTATAATATCCTGTCACCAATACCAAAATCACAAGACCAAATTTTTC
>NW_022994514.1:0-40915 GCF_012275295.1 Melopsittacus undulatus | reverse complement strand
GGGGGAAAAGTGGGTACCCTGGCCCTCATGGGGGGGGAGAAAGAAAGAAAGAAAGAGTGCAGCCTAACCCCTGACGTGGGGAAAAGTGGGTACCCTGGCCCTCAGGGGGGGGGAGAAAGAAAGAAAGAAAGAGTGCAGCCTAACCCCTGACGTGGGGAAAAGTGGGTACCCTGGCCCTCATGGGGGGGGAGAAAGAAAGAAAGAAAGAGTGCAGCCTAACCCCTGACGTGGGGAAAAGTGGGTACCCTGGCCCTCATGATGGGGGGAGAAAGAAAGAAAGAAAGAGTGCAGCCTAACCCCTGACGTGGGGAAAAGTGGGTACCCTGGCCCTCATGATGGGGGGAGAAAGAAAGAAAGAAAGAGTGCAGCCTAACCCCTGACGTGGGGAAAAGTGGGTACCCTGGCCCTCATGAGGGGGGGAGAAAGAAAGAAAGAAAGAGTGCAGCCTAACCCCTGACGTGGGGAAAAGTGGGTACCCTGGCCCTCATGATGGGGGGAGAAAGAAAGAAAGAAAGAGTGCAGCCTAACCCCTGACGTGGGGAAAAGTGGGTACCCTGGCCCTCATGGGGGGGGAGAAAGAAAGAAAGAAAGAGTGCAGCCTAACCCCTGACGTGGGGAAAAGTGGGTACCCTGGCCCTCATGGGGGGGGAGAAAGAAAGAAAGAAAGAGTGCAGCCTAACCCCTGACGTGGGGAAAAGTGGGTACCCTGGCCCTCATGGGGGGGGAGAAAGAAAGAAAGAAAGAGTGCAGCCTAACCCCTGACGTGGGGAAAAGTGGGTACCCTGGCCCTCATGGGGGGGGAGAAAGAAAGAAAGAAAGAGTGCAGCCTAACCCCTGACGTGGGGAAAAGTGGGTACCCTGGCCCTCATGATGGGGGGAGAAAGAAAGAAAGAAAGAGTGCAGCCTAACCCCTGACGTGGGGAAAAGTGGGTACCCTGGCCCTCATGGGGGGGGAGAAAGAAAGAAAGAAAGAGTGCAGCCTAACCCCTGACGTGGGGAAAAGTGGGTACCCTGGCCCTCATGGGGGGGGAGAAAGAAAGAAAGAAAGAGTGCAGCCTAACCCCTGACGTGGGGAAAAGTGGGTACCCTGGCCCTCATGGGGGGGGAGAAAGAAGAAAGAAAGAAAGAGTGCAGCCTAACCCCTGACGTGGGGAAAAGTGGGTACCCTGGCCCTCATGGGGGGGGAGAAAGAAAGAAAGAAAGAGTGCAGCCTAACCCCTGACGTGGGGAAAAGTGGGTACCCTGGCCCTCATGGGGGGGGAGAAAGAAAGAAAGAAAGAGTGCAGCCTAACCCCTGACGTGGGGAAAAGTGGGTACCCTGGCCCTCATGATGGGGGGAGAAAGAAAGAAAGAAAGAGTGCAGCCTAACCCCTGACGTGGGGAAAAGTGGGTACCCTGGCCCTCATGATGGGGGGAGAAAGAAAGAAAGAAAGAGTGCAGCCTAACCCCTGACGTGGGGAAAAGTGGGTACCCTGGCCCTCATGGGGGGGGAGAAAGAAAGAAAGAAAGAGTGCAGCCTAACCCCTGACGTGGGGAAAAGTGGGTACCCTGGCCCTCATGATGGGGGGAGAAAGAAAGAAAGAAAAAGAGTGCAGCCTAACCCCTGACGTGGGGAAAAGTGGGTACCCTGGCCCTCATGGGGGGGGAGAAAGAAAGAAAGAAAGAGTGCAGCCTAACCCCTGACGTGGGGAAAAGTGGGTACCCTGGCCCTCATGGGGGGGGAGAAAGAAAGAAAGAAAGAGTGCAGCCTAACCCCTGACGTGGGGAAAAGTGGGTACCCTGGCCCTCATGGGGGGGGAGAAAGAAAGAAAGAAAGAGTGCAGCCTAACCCCTGACGTGGGGAAAAGTGGGTACCCTGGCCCTCATGGGGGGGGAGAAAGAAAGAAAGAAAGAGTGCAGCCTAACCCCTGACGTGGGGAAAAGTGGGTACCCTGGCCCTCATGGGGGGGGAGAAAGAAAGAAAGAAAGAGTGCAGCCTAACCCCTGACGTGGGGACAAGTGGGTACCCTGGCCCTCATGGGGGGGGAGAAAGAAAGAAAGAAAGAGTGCAGCCTAACCCCTGACGTGGGGAAAAGTGGGTACCCTGGCCCTCATGAGGGGGGGAGAAAGAAAGAAAGAAAGAGTGCAGCCTAACCCCTGACGTGGGGAAAAGTGGGTACCCTGGCCCTCATGATGGGGGGAGAAAGAAAGAAAGAAAGAGTGCAGCCTAACCCCTGACGTGGGGAAAAGTGGGTACCCTGGCCCTCATGGGGGGGGAGAAAGAAAGAAAGAAAGAGTGCAGCCTAACCCCTGACGTGGGGAAAAGTGGGTACCCTGGCCCTCATGGGGGGGGAGAAAGAAAGAAAGAAAGAGTGCAGCCTAACCCCTGACGTGGGGAAAAGTGGGTACCCTGGCCCTCATGGGGGGGGAGAAAGAAAGAAAGAAAGAGTGCAGCCTAACCCCTGACGTGGGGAAAAGTGGGTACCCTGGCCCTCATGGGGGGGGAGAAAGAAAGAAAGAAAGAGTGCAGCCTAACCCCTGACGTGGGGAAAAGTGGGTACCCTGGCCCTCATGGGGGGGGAGAAAGAAAGAAAGAAAGAGTGCAGCCTAACCCCTGACGTGGGGAAAAGTGGGTACCCTGGCCCTCATGGGGGGGAGAAAGAAAGAAAGAAAGAGTGCAGCCTAACCCCTGACGTGGGGAAAAGTGGGTACCCTGGCCCTCATGATGGGGGGAGAAAGAAAGAAAGAAAGAGTGCAGCCTAACCCCTGACGTGGGGAAAAGTGGGTACCCTGGCCCTCATGGGGGGGGAGAAAGAAAGAAAGAAAGAAAGAGTGCAGCCTAACCCCTGACGTGGGGAAAAGTGGGTACCCTGGCCCTCATGATGGGGGGAGAAAGAAAGAAAGAAAGAGTGCAGCCTAACCCCTGACGTGGGGAAAAGTGGGTACCCTGGCCCTCATGGGGGGGGAGAAAGAAAGAAAGAAAGAGTGCAGCCTAACCCCTGACGTGGGGAAAAGTGGGTACCCTGGCCCTCATGGGGGGGGAGAAAGAAAGAAAGAAAGAGTGCAGCCTAACCCCTGACGTGGGGAAAAGTGGGTACCCTGGCCCTCATGATGGGGGGAGAAAGAAAGAAAGAAAGAGTGCAGCCTAACCCCTGACGTGGGGAAAAGTGGGTACCCTGGCCCTCATGATGGGGGGAGAAAGAAAGAAAGAAAGAGTGCAGCCTAACCCCTGACGTGGGGAAAAGTGGGTACCCTGGCCCTCATGATGGGGGGAGAAAGAAAGAAAGAAAGAGTGCAGCCTAACCCCTGACGTGGGGAAAAGTGGGTACCCTGGCCCTCATGGGGGGGGAGAAAGAAAGAAAGAAAGAGTGCAGCCTAACCCCTGACGTGGGGAAAAGTGGGTACCCTGGCCCTCATGGGGGGGGAGAAAGAAAGAAAGAAAGAGTGCAGCCTTACCCCTGACGTGGGGAAAAGTGGGTACCCTGGCCCTCATGATGGGGGGAGAAAGAAAGAAAGAAAGAGTGCAGCCTAACCCCTGACGTGGGGAAAAGTGGGTACCCTGGCCCTCATGGGGGGGGAGAAAGAAAGAAAGAAAGAGTGCAGCCTAACCCCTGACGTGGGGAAAAGTGGGTACCCTGGCCCTCATGAGGGGGGGAGAAAGAAAGAAAGAAAGAGTGCAGCCTAACCCCTGACGTGGGGAAAAGTGGGTACCCTGGCCCTCATGGGGGGGGAGAAAGAAAGAAAGAAAGAAAGAGTGCAGCCTAACCCCTGACGTGGGGAAAAGTGGGTACCCTGGCCCTCATGATGGGGGGAGAAAGAAAGAAAGAAAGAGTGCAGCCTAACCCCTGACGTGGGGAAAAGTGGGTACCCTGGCCATCATGAGGGGGGGAGAAAGAAAGAAAGAAAGAGTGCAGCCTAACCCCTGACGTGGGGAAAAGTGGGTACCCTGGCCCTCATGATGGGGGGAGAAAGAAAGAAAGAAAGAGTGCAGCCTAACCCCTGACGTGGGGAAAAGTGGGTACCCTGGCCCTCATGATGGGGGGAGAAAGAAAGAAAGAAAGAGTGCAGCCTAACCCCTGACGTGGGGAAAAGTGGGTACCCTGGCCCTCATGATGGGGGGAGAAAGAAAGAAAGAAAGAGTGCAGCCTAACCCCTGACGTGGGGAAAAGTGGGTACCCTGGCCCTCATGATGGGGGGAGAAAGAAAGAAAGAAAGAGTGCAGCCTAACCCCTGACGTGGGGAAAAGTGGGTACCCTGGCCCTCATGATGGGGGGAGAAAGAAAGAAAGAAAGAGTGCAGCCTAACCCCTGACGTGGGGAAAAGTGGGTACCCTGGCCCTCATGATGGGGGGAGAAAGAAAGAAAGAAAGAGTGCAGCCTAACCCCTGACGTGGGGAAAAGTGGGTACCCTGGCCCTCATGATGGGGGGAGAAAGAAAGAAAGAAAGAGTGCAGCCTAACCCCTGACGTGGGGAAAAGTGGGTACCCTGGCCCTCATGATGGGGGGAGAAAGAAAGAAAGAAAGAGTGCAGCCTAACCCCTGACGTGGGGAAAAGTGGGTACCCTGGCCCTCATGGGGGGGGAGAAAGAAAGAAAGAAAGAGTGCAGCCTAACCCCTGACGTGGGGAAAAGTGGGTACCCTGGCCCTCATGATGGGGGGAGAAAGAAAGAAAGAAAGAGTGCAGCCTAACCCCTGACGTGGGGAAAAGTGGGTACCCTGGCCCTCATGATGGGGGGAGAAAGAAAGAAAGAAAGAGTGCAGCCTAACCCCTGACGTGGGGAAAAGTGGGTACCCTGGCCCTCATGATGGGGGGAGAAAGAAAGAAAGAAAGAGTGCAGCCTAACCCCTGACGTGGGGAAAAGTGGGTACCCTGGCCCTCATGGGGGGGGAGAAAGAAAGAAAGAAAGAGTGCAGCCTAACCCCTGACGTGGGGAAAAGTGGGTACCCTGGCCCTCATGGGGGGGGAGAAAGAAAGAAAGAAAGAGTGCAGCCTAACCCCTGACGTGGGGAAAAGTGGGTACCCTGGCCCTCATGATGGGGGGAGAAAGAAAGAAAGAAAGAGTGCAGCCTAACCCCTGACGTGGGGAAAAGTGGGTACCCTGGCCCTCATGGGGGGGGAGAAAGAAAGAAAGAAAGAGTGCAGCCTAACCCCTGACGTGGGGAAAAGTGGGTACCCTGGCCCTCATGGGGGGGGAGAAAGAAAGAAAGAAAGAGTGCAGCCTAACCCCTGACGTGGGGAAAAGTGGGTACCCTGGCCCTCATGGGGGGGGAGAAAGAAAGAAAGAAAGAGTGCAGCCTAACCCCTGACGTGGGGAAAAGTGGGTACCCTGGCCCTCATGGGGGGGGAGAAAGAAAGAAAGAAAGAGTGCAGCCTAACCCCTGACGTGGGGAAAAGTGGGTACCCTGGCCCTCATGATGGGGGGAGAAAGAAAGAAAGAAAGAGTGCAGCCTAACCCCTGACGTGGGGAAAAGTGGGTACCCTGGCCCTCATGGGGGGGGAGAAAGAAAGAAAGAAAGAGTGCAGCCTAACCCCTGACGTGGGGAAAAGTGGGTACCCTGGCCCTCATGGGGGGGGAGAAAGAAAGAAAGAAAAAAGAGTGCAGCCTAACCCCTGACGTGGGGAAAAGTGGGTACCCTGGCCCTCATGGGGGGGGAGAAAGAAAGAAAGAAAGAGTGCAGCCTAACCCCTGACGTGGGGAAAAGTGGGTACCCTGGCCCTCATGATGGGGGGAGAAAGAAAGAAAGAAAGAGTGCAGCCTAACCCCTGACGTGGGGAAAAGTGGGTACCCTGGCCCTCATGGGGGGGGAGAAAGAAAGAAAGAAAGAGTGCAGCCTAACCCCTGACGTGGGGAAAAGTGGGTACCCTGGCCCTCATGGGGGGGGAGAAAGAAAGAAAGAAAGAGTGCAGCCTAACCCCTGACGTGGGGAAAAGTGGGTACCCTGGCCCTCATGGGGGGGGAGAAAGAAAGAAAGAAAGAGTGCAGCCTAACCCCTGACGTGGGGAAAAGTGGGTACCCTGGCCCTCATGGGGGGGGAGAAAGAAAGAAAGAAAGAGTGCAGCCTAACCCCTGACGTGGGGAAAAGTGGGTACCCTGGCCCTCATGGGGGGGGAGAAAGAAAGAAAGAAAGAGTGCAGCCTAACCCCTGACGTGGGGAAAAGTGGGTACCCTGGCCCTCATGGGGGGGGAGAAAGAAAGAAAGAAAGAAAGAGTGCAGCCTAACCCCTGACGTGGGGAAAAGTGGGTACCCTGGCCCTCATGATGGGGGGAGAAAGAAAGAAAGAAAGAGTGCAGCCTAACCCCTGACGTGGGGAAAAGTGGGTACCCTGGCCCTCATGGGGGGGGAGAAAGAAAGAAAGAAAGAGTGCAGCCTAACCCCTGACGTGGGGAAAAGTGGGTACCCTGGCCCTCATGCGGGGGGGAGAAAGAAAGAAAGAAAGAGTGCAGCCTAACCCCTGACGTGGGGTAAAGTGGGTACCCTGGCCCTCATGATGGGGGGAGAAAGAAAGAAAGAAAGAGTGCAGCCTAACCCCTGACGTGGGGAAAAGTGGGTACCCTGGCCCTCATGGGGGGGGAGAAAGAAAGAAAGAAAGAGTGCAGCCTAACCCCTGACGTGGGGAAAAGTGGGTACCCTGGCCCTCATGGGGGGGGAGAAAGAAAGAAAGAAAGAGTGCAGCCTAACCCCTGACGTGGGGAAAAGTGGGTACCCTGGCCCTCATGATGGGGGGAGAAAGAAAGAAAGAAAGAGTGCAGCCTAACCCCTGACGTGGGGAAAAGTGGGTACCCTGGCCCTCATGGGGGGGGAGAAAGAAAGAAAGAAAGAGTGCAGCCTAACCCCTGACGTGGGGAAAAGTGGGTACCCTGGCCCTCATGATGGGGGGAGAAAGAAAGAAAGAAAGAGTGCAGCCTAACCCCTGACGTGGGGAAAAGTGGGTACCCTGGCCCTCATGATGGGGGGAGAAAGAAAGAAAGAAAGAGTGCAGCCTAACCCCTGACGTGGGGAAAAGTGGGTACCCTGGCCCTCATGATGGGGGGAGAAAGAAAGAAAGAAAGAGTGCAGCCTAACCCCTGACGTGGGGAAAAGTGGGTACCCTGGCCCTCATGATGGGGGGAGAAAGAAAGAAAGAAAGAGTGCAGCCTAACCCCTGACGTGGGGAAAAGTGGGTACCCTGGCCCTCATGGGGGGGGAGAAAGAAAGAAAGAAAGAGTGCAGCCTAACCCCTGACGTGGGGAAAAGTGGGTACCCTGGCCCTCATGGGGGGGGAGAAAGAAAGAAAGAAAGAGTGCAGCCTAACCCCTGACGTGGGGAAAAGTGGGTACCCTGGCCCTCATGGGGGGGGAGAAAGAAAGAAAGAAAGAGTGCAGCCTAACCCCTGACGTGGGGAAAAGTGGGTACCCTGGCCCTCATGGGGGGGGAGAAAGAAAGAAAGAAAGAGTGCAGCCTAACCCCTGACGTGGGGAAAAGTGGGTACCCTGGCCCTCATGAGGGGGGGAGAAAGAAAGAAAGAAAGAGTGCAGCCTAACCCCTGACGTGGGGAAAAGTGGGTACCCTGGCCCTCATGGGGGGGGAGAAAGAAAGAAAGAAAGAGTGCAGCCTAACCCCTGACGTGGGGAAAAGTGGGTACCCTGGCCCTCATGATGGGGGGAGAAAGAAAGAAAGAAAGAGTGCAGCCTAACCCCTGACGTGGGGAAAAGTGGGTACCCTGGCCCTCATGGGGGGGGAGAAAGAAAGAAAGAAAGAGTGCAGCCTAACCCCTGACGTGGGGAAAAGTGGGTACCCTGGCCCTCATGGGGGGGGAGAAAGAAAGAAAGAAAGAGTGCAGCCTAACCCCTGACGTGGGGAAAAGTGGGTACCCTGGCCCTCATGGGGGGGGAGAAAGAAAGAAAGAAAGAGTGCAGCCTAACCCCTGACGTGGGGAAAAGTGGGTACCCTGGCCCTCATGATGGGGGGAGAAAGAAAGAAAGAAAGAAAGAGTGCAGCCTAACCCCTGACGTGGGGAAAAGTGGGTACCCTGGCCCTCATGGGGGGGGAGAAAGAAAGAAAGAAAGAGTGCAGCCTAACCCCTGACGTGGGGAAAAGTGGGTACCCTGGCCCTCATGGGGGGGGAGAAAGAAAGAAAGAAAGAGTGCAGCCTAACCCCTGACGTGGGGAAAAGTGGGTACCCTGGCCCTCATGGGGGGGGAGAAAGAAAGAAAGAAAGAGTGCAGCCTAACCCCTGACGTGGGGAAAAGTGGGTACCCTGGCCCTCATGGGGGGGGAGAAAGAAAGAAAGAAAGAGTGCAGCCTAACCCCTGACGTGGGGAAAAGTGGGTACCCTGGCCCTCATGGGGGGGGAGAAAGAAAGAAAGAAAGAGTGCAGCCTAACCCCTGACGTGGGGAAAAGTGGGTACCCTGGCCCTCATGGGGGGGGAGAAAGAAAGAAAGAAAGAGTGCAGCCTAACCCCTGACGTGGGGAAAAGTGGGTACCCTGGCCCTCATGGGGGGGGAGAAAGAAAGAAAGAAAGAGTGCAGCCTAACCCCTGACGTGGGGAAAAGTGGGTACCCTGGCCCTCATGATGGGGGGAGAAAGAAAGAAAGAAAGAGTGCAGCCTAACCCCTGACGTGGGGAAAAGTGGGTACCCTGGCCCTCATGATGGGGGGAGACAGAAAGAAAGAAAGAGTGCAGCCTACCCCCTGACGTGGGGAAAAGTGGGTACCCTGGCCCTCATGGGGGGGGAGAAAGAAAGAAAGAAAGAGTGCAGCCTAACCCCTGACGTGGGGAAAAGTGGGTACCCTGGCCCTCATGGGGGGGGAGAAAGAAAGAAAGAAAGAGTGCAGCCTAACCCCTGACGTGGGGAAAAGTGGGTACCCTGGCCCTCATGATGGGGGGAGAAAGAAAGAAAGAAAGAGTGCAGCCTAACCCCTGACGTGGGGAAAAGTGGGTACCCTGGCCCTCATGATGGGGGGAGAAAGAAAGAAAGAAAGAGTGCAGCCTAACCCCTGACGTGGGGAAAAGTGGGTACCCTGGCCCTCATGGGGGGGGAGAAAGAAAGAAAGAAAGAGTGCAGCCTAACCCCTGACGTGGGGAAAAGTGGGTACCCTGGCCCTCATGAGGGGGGGAGAAAGAAAGAAAGAAAGAGTGCAGCCTAACCCCTGACGTGGGGAAAAGTGGGTACCCTGGCCCTCATGATGGGGGGAGAAAGAAAGAAAGAAAGAGTGCAGCCTAACCCCTGACGTGGGGAAAAGTGGGTACCCTGGCCCTCATGGGGGGGGAGAAAGAAAGAAAGAAAGAGTGCAGCCTAACCCCTGACGTGGGGAAAAGTGGGTACCCTGGCCCTCATGGGGGGGGAGAAAGAAAGAAAGAAAGAGTGCAGCCTAACCCCTGACGTGGGGAAAAGTGGGTACCCTGGCCCTCATGATGGGGGGAGAAAGAAAGAAAGAAAGAGTGCAGCCTAACCCCTGACGTGGGGAAAAGTGGGTACCCTGGCCCTCATGATGGGGGGAGAAAGAAAGAAAGAAAGAGTGCAGCCTAACCCCTGACGTGGGGAAAAGTGGGTACCCTGGCCCTCATGAGGGGGGGAGAAAGAAAGAAAGAAAGAAAGAGTGCAGCCTAACCCCTGACGTGGGGAAAAGTGGGTACCCTGGCCCTCATGATGGGGGGAGAAAGAAAGAAAGAAAGAAGAGTGCAGCCTAACCCCTGACGTGGGGAAAAGTGGGTACCCTGGCCCTCATGATGGGGGGAGAAAGAAAGAAAGAAAGAGTGCAGCCTAACCCCTGACGTGGGGAAAAGTGGGTACCCTGGCCCTCATGGGGGGGGGAGAAAGAAAGAAAGAAAGAGTGCAGCCTAACCCCTGACGTGGGGAAAAGTGGGTACCCTGGCCCTCATGATGGGGGGAGAAAGAAAGAAAGAAAGAGTGCAGCCTAACCCCTGACGTGGGGAAAAGTGGGTACCCTGGCCCTCATGGGGGGGGAGAAAGAAAGAAAGAAAGAGTGCAGCCTAACCCCTGACGTGGGGAAAAGTGGGTACCCTGGCCCTCATGGGGGGGGAGAAAGAAAGAAAGAAAGAGTGCAGCCTAACCCCTGACGTGGGGAAAAGTGGGTACCCTGGCCCTCATGGGGGGGGAGAAAGAAAGAAAGAAAGAGTGCAGCCTAACCCCTGACGTGGGGAAAAGTGGGTACCCTGGCCCTCATGGGGGGGGAGAAAGAAAGAAAGAAAGAAAGAGTGCAGCCTAACCCCTGACGTGGGGAAAAGTGGGTACCCTGGCCCTCATGGGGGGGGAGAAAGAAAGAAAGAAAGAGTGCAGCCTAACCCCTGACGTGGGGAAAAGTGGGTACCCTGGCCCTCATGTTGGGGGGAGAAAGAAAGAAAGAAAGAGTGCAGCCTAACCCCTGACGTGGGGAAAAGTGGGTACCCTGGCCCTCATGATGGGGGGAGAAAGAAAGAAAGAAAGAGTGCAGCCTAACCCCTGACGTGGGGAAAAGTGGGTACCCTGGCCCTCATGGGGGGGGAGAAAGAAAGAAAGAAAGAGTGCAGCCTAACCCCTGACGTGGGGAAAAGTGGGTACCCTGGCCCTCATGAGGGGGGGAGAAAGAAAGAAAGAAAGAGTGCAGCCTAACCCCTGACGTGGGGAAAAGTGGGTACCCTGGCCCTCATGGGGGGGGAGAAAGAAAGAAAGAAAGAGTGCAGCCTAACCCCTGACGTGGGGAAAAGTGGGTACCCTGGCCCTCATGATGGGGGGAGAAAGAAAGAAAGAAAGAGTGCAGCCTAACCCCGGACGTGGGGAAAAGTGGGTACCCTGGCCCTCATGAGGGGGGGAGAAAGAAAGAAAGAAAGAGTGCAGCCTAACCCCTGACGTGGGGAAAAGTGGGTACCCTGGCCCTCATGATGGGGGGAGAAAGAAAGAAAGAAAGAGTGCAGCCTAACCCCTGACGTGGGGAAAAGTGGGTACCCTGGCCCTCATGATGGGGGGAGAAAGAAAGAAAGAAAGAGTGCAGCCTAACCCCTGACGTGGGGAAAAGTGGGTACCCTGGCCCTCATGATGGGGGGAGAAAGAAAGAAAGAAAGAGTGCAGCCTAACCCCTGACGTGGGGAAAAGTGGGTACCCTGGCCCTCATGATGGGGGGAGAAAGAAAGAAAGAAAGAGTGCAGCCTAACCCCTGACGTGGGGAAAAGTGGGTACCCTGGCCCTCATGATGGGGGGAGAAAGAAAGAAAGAAAGAGTGCAGCCTAACCCCTGACGTGGGGAAAAGTGGGTACCCTGGCCCTCATGGGGGGGGAGAAAGAAAGAAAGAAAGAGTGCAGCCTAACCCCTGACGTGGGGAAAAGTGGGTACCCTGGCCCTCATGATGGGGGGAGAAAGAAAGAAAGAAAGAGTGCAGCCTAACCCCTGACGTGGGGAAAAGTGGGTACCCTGGCCCTCATGGGGGGGGAGAAAGAAAGAAAGAAAGAGTGCAGCCTAACCCCTGACGTGGGGAAAAGTGGGTACCCTGGCCCTCATGATGGGGGGAGAAAGAAAGAAAGAAAGAGTGCAGCCTAACCCCTGACGTGGGGAAAAGTGGGTACCCTGGCCCTCATGATGGGGGGAGAAAGAAAGAAAGAAAGAGTGCAGCCTAACCCCTGACGTGGGGAAAAGTGGGTACCCTGGCCCTCATGGGGGGGGAGAAAGAAAGAAAGAAAGAGTGCAGCCTAACCCCTGACGTGGGGAAAAGTGGGTACCCTGGCCCTCATGGGGGGGGAGAAAGAAAGAAAGAAAGAGTGCAGCCTAACCCCTGACGTGGGGAAAAGTGGGTACCCTGGCCCTCATGGGGGGGGAGAAAGAAAGAAAGAAAGAGTGCAGCCTAACCCCTGACGTGGGGAAAAGTGGGTACCCTGGCCCTCATGGGGGGGGAGAAAGAAAGAAAGAAAGAGTGCAGCCTAACCCCTGACGTGGGGAAAAGTGGGTACCCTGGCCCTCATGGGGGGGGAGAAAGAAATAAAGAAAGAGTGCAGCCAAACCCCTGACGTGGGGAAAAGTGGGTACCCTGGCCCTCATGGGGGGGAGAAAGAAAGAAAGAAAGAGTGCAGCCTAACCCCTGACGTGGGGAAAAGTGGGTACCCTGGCCCTCATGAGGGGGGGAGAAAGAAAGAAAGAAAGAGTGCAGCCTAACCCCTGACGTGGGGAAAAGTGGGTACCCTGGCCCTCATGATGGGGGGAGAAAGAAAGAAAGAAAGAGTGCAGCCTAACCCCTGACGTGGGGAAAAGTGGGTACCCTGGCCCTCATGATGGGGGGAGAAAGAAAGAAAGAAAGAGTGCAGCCTAACCCCTGACGTGGGGAAAAGTGGGTACCCTGGCCCTCATGATGGGGGGAGAAAGAAAGAAAGAAAGAGTGCAGCCTAACCCCTGACGTGGGGAAAAGTGGGTACCCTGGCCCTCATGATGGGGGGAGAAAGAAAGAAAGAAAGAGTGCAGCCTAACCCCTGACGTGGGGAAAAGTGGGTACCCTGGCCCTCATGTGGGGGGGAGAAAGAAAGAAAGAAAGAGTGCAGCCTAACCCCTGACGTGGGGAAAAGTGGGTACCCTGGCCCTCATGATGGGGGGAGAAAGAAAGAAAGAAAGAGTGCAGCCTAACCCCTGACGTGGGGAAAAGTGGGTACCCTGGCCCTCATGGGGGGGGAGAAGAAAGAAAGAAAGAAAGAGTGCAGCCTAACCCCTGACGTGGGGAAAAGTGGGTACCCTGGCCCTCATGATGGGGGGAGAAAGAAAGAAAGAAAGAGTGCAGCCTAACCCCTGACGTGGGGAAAAGTGGGTACCCTGGCCCTCATGGGGGGGGAGAAAGAAAGAAAGAAAGAGTGCAGCCTAACCCCTGACGTGGGGAAAAGTGGGTACCCTGGCCCTCATGGGGGGGGAGAAAGAAAGAAAGAAAGAGTCCACCCTAACCCCTGACGTGGGGAAAAGTGGGTACCCTGGCCCTCATGGGGGGGGAGAAAGAAAGAAAAGAAAGAGTGCAGCCTAACCCCTGACGTGGGGAAAAGTGGGTACCCTGGCCCTCATGATGGGGGGAGAAAGAAAGAAAGAAAGAGTGCAGCCTAACCCCTGACGTGGGGAAAAGTGGGTACCCTGGCCCTCATGATGGGGGAGAAAGAAAGAAAGAAAGAGTGCAGCCTAACCCCTGACGTGGGGAAAAGTGGGTACCCTGGCCCTCATGGGGGGGGAGAAAGAAAGAAAGAAAGAGTGCAGCCTAACCCCTGACGTGGGGAAAAGTGGGTACCCTGGCCCTCATGGGGGGGGAGAAAGAAAGAAAGAAAGAGTGCAGCCTAACCCCTGACGTGGGGAAAAGTGGGTACCCTGGCCCTCATGGGGGGGGAGAAGAAAGAAAGAAAGAAAGAGTGCAGCCTAACCCCTGACGTGGGGAAAAGTGGGTACCCTGGCCCTCATGATAGGGGGAGAAAGAAAGAAAGAAAGAGTGCAGCCTAACCCCTGACGTGGGGAAAAGTGGGTACCCTGGCCCTCATGGGGGGGGAGAAAGAAAGAAGAAAGAAAGAGTGCAGCCTAACCCCTGACGTGGGGAAAAGTGGGTACCCTGGCCCTCATGGGGGGGGAGAAAGAAAGAAAGAAAGAGTGCAGCCTAACCCCTGACGTGGGGAAAAGTGGGTACCCTGGCCCTCATGATGGGGGGAGAAAGAAAGAAAGAAAGAGTGCAGCCTAACCCCTGACGTGGGGAAAAGTGGGTACCCTGGCCCTCATGGGGGGGGAGAAAGAAGAAAGAAAGAAAGAGTGCAGCCTAACCCCTGACGTGGGGAAAAGTGGGTACCCTGGCCCTCATGGGGGGGGAGAAAGAAAGAAAGAAAGAGTGCAGCCTAACCCCTGACGTGGGGAAAAGTGGGTACCCTGGCCCTCATGGGGGGGGAGAAAGAAAGAAAGAAAGAGTGCAGCCTAACCCCTGACGTGGGGAAAAGTGGGTACCCTGGCCCTCATGGGGGGGGAGAAAGAAAGAAAGAAAGAGTGCAGCCTAACCCCTGACGTGGGGAAAAGTGGGTACCCTGGCCCTCATGATGGGGGGAGAAAGAAAGAAAGAAAGAGTGCAGCCTAACCCCTGACGTGGGGAAAAGTGGGTACCCTGGCCCTCATGGGGGGGGAGAAAGAAAGAAAGAAAGAAAGAGTGCAGCCTAACCCCTGACGTGGGGAAAAGTGGGTACCCTGGCCCTCATGATGGGGGGAGAAAGAAAGAAAGAAAGAGTGCAGCCTAACCCCTGACGTGGGGAAAAGTGGGTACCCTGGCCCTCATGATGGGGGGAGAAAGAAAGAAAGAAAGAGTGCAGCCTAACCCCTGACGTGGGGAAAAGTGGGTACCCTGGCCCTCATGGGGGGGGAGAAAGAAAGAAAGAAAGAGTGCAGCCTAACCCCTGACGTGGGGAAAAGTGGGTACCCTGGCCCTCATGATGGGGGGAGAAAGAAAGAAAGAAAGAGTGCAGCCTAACCCCTGACGTGGGGAAAAGTGGGTACCCTGGCCCTCATGATGGGGGGAGAAAGAAAGAAAGAAAGAGTGCAGCCTAACCCCTGACGTGGGGAAAAGTGGGTACCCTGGCCCTCATGGGGGGGGAGAAAGAAAGAAAGAAAGAAAGAGTGCAGCCTAACCCCTGACGTGGGGAAAAGTGGGTACCCTGGCCCTCATGGGGGGGGAGAAAGAAAGAAAGAAAGAGTGCAGCCTAACCCCTGACGTGGGGAAAAGTGGGTACCCTGGCCCTCATGGGGGGGGAGAAAGAAAGAAAGAAAGAGTGCAGCCTAACCCCTGACGTGGGGAAAAGTGGGTACCCTGGCCCTCATGATGGGGGGAGAAAGAAAGAAAGAAAGAGTGCAGCCTAACCCCTGACGTGGGGAAAAGTGGGTACCCTGGCCCTCATGATGGGGGGAGAAAGAAAGAAAGAAAGAGTGCAGCCTAACCCCTGACGTGGGGAAAAGTGGGTACCCTGGCCCTCATGATGGGGGGAGAAAGAAAGAAAGAAAGAGTGCAGCCTAACCCCTGACGTGGGGAAAAGTGGGTACCCTGGCCCTCATGGGGGGGGAGAAAGAAAGAAAGAAAGAAAGAGTGCAGCCTAACCCCTGACGTGGGGAAAAGTGGGTACCCTGGCCCTCATGATGGGGGGAGAAAGAAAGAAAGAAAGAGTGCAGCCTAACCCCTGACGTGGGGAAAAGTGGGTACCCTGGCCCTCATGGGGGGGGAGAAAGAAAGAAAGAAAGAGTGCAGCCTAACCCCTGACGTGGGGAAAAGTGGGTACCCTGGCCCTCATGGGGGGGGAGAAAGAAAGAAAGAAAGAGTGCAGCCTAACCCCTGACGTGGGGAAAAGTGGGTACCCTGGCCCTCATGATGGGGGGAGAAAGAAAGAAAGAAAGAGTGCAGCCTAACCCCTGACGTGGGGAAAAGTGGGTACCCTGGCCCTCATGGGGGGGGAGAAAGAAAGAAAGAAAGAGTGCAGCCTAACCCCTGACGTGGGGAAAAGTGGGTACCCTGGCCCTCATGGGGGGGGGAGAAAGAAAGAAAGAAAGAGTGCAGCCTAACCCCTGACGTGGGGAAAAGTGGGTACCCTGGCCCTCATGGGGGGGGAGAAAGAAAGAAAGAAAGAGTGCAGCCTAACCCCTGACGTGGGGAAAAGTGGGTACCCTGGCCCTCATGGGGGGGGAGAAAGAAAGAAAGAAAGAGTGCAGCCTAACCCCTGACGTGGGGAAAAGTGGGTACCCTGGCCCTCATGGGGGGGGAGAAAGAAAGAAAGAAAGAGTGCAGCCTAACCCCTGACGTGGGGAAAAGTGGGTACCCTGGCCCTCATGGGGGGGGAGAAAGAAAGAAAGAAAGAGTGCAGCCTAACCCCTGACGTGGGGAAAAGTGGGTACCCTGGCCCTCATGGGGGGGGAGAAAGAAAGAAAGAAAGAGTGCAGCCTAACCCCTGACGTGGGGAAAAGTGGGTACCCTGGCCCTCATGGGGGGGGAGAAAGAAAGAAAGAAAGAGTGCAGCCTAACCCCTGACGTGGGGAAAAGTGGGTACCCTGGCCCTCATGGGGGGGGAGAAAGAAAGAAAGAAAGAGTGCAGCCTAACCCCTGACGTGGGGAAAAGTGGGTACCCTGGCCCTCATGGGGGGGGAGAAAGAAAGAAAGAAAGAGTGCAGCCTAACCCCTGACGTGGGGAAAAGTGGGTACCCTGGCCCTCATGATGGTGGGAGAAAGAAAGAAAGAAAGAGTGCAGCCTAACCCCTGACGTGGGGAAAAGTGGGTACCCTGGCCCTCAGGGGGGGGGGAGAAAGAAAGAAAGAAAGAGTGCAGCCTAACCCCTGACGTGGGGAAAAGTGGGTACCCTGGCCCTCATGGGGGGGGAGAAAGAAAGAAAGAAAGAGTGCAGCCTAACCCCTGACGTGGGGAAAAGTGGGTACCCTGGCCCTCATGGGGGGGGAGAAAGAAAGAAAGAAAGAGTGCAGCCTAACCCCAGACGTGGGGAAAAGTGGGTACCCTGGCCCTCATGGGGGGGAGAAAGAAAGAAAGAAGAGTGCAGCCTAACCCCTGACGTGGGGAAAAGTGGGTACCCTAGCCCTCATGGGGGGGAAAAAGAGAGTGCAGCCTAACCCCTGACGTGGGGAAAAGTGGGTACCCTAGCCCTCATGGGGGGGGAAAAAAGAGTGCAGCCTAACCCCTGACGTGGGGAAAAGTGGGTACCCTAGCCCTCATGGGGGGGGGAAAAAAAGAGTGCAGCCTAACCCCTGACGGGGGGAAAAGTGGGTACCCTAGCCCTCATGGGGGGGGGAAAAAAAGAGTGCAGCCTAACCCCTGACGTGGGGAAAAGTGGGTACCCTAGCCCTCATGGGGGGGGAAAAAAAGAGTGCAGCCTAACCCCTGACGTGGGGAAAAGTGGGTACCCTAGCCCTCATGGGGGGGGAAAAAAAGAGTGCAGCCTAACCCCTGACGTGGGGAAAAGTGGGTACCCTAGCCCTCATGGGGGGGGAAAAAAAGAGTGCAGCCTAACCCCTGACGTGGGGAAAAGTGGGTACCCTAGCCCTCATGGGGGGGGGAAAAAAAGAGTGCAGCCTAACCCCTGACGTGGGGAAAAGTGGGTACCCTGGCCCTCATGGGGGGGAAAAAAAGAGTGCAGCCTAACCCCTGACGTGGGGAAAAGTGGGTACCCTAGCCCTCATGGGGGGGGAAAAAAAGAGTGCAGCCTAACCCCTGACGTTCGGAAAAGTGGGTACCCTGGCCCTCATGGGGGGGGAAAAAAAGAGTGCAGCCTAACCCCTGACGTGGGGAAAAGTGGGTACCCTGGCCCTCATGGGGGGGGGAAAAAAAAGAGTGCAGCCTAACCCCTGACGTGGGGAAAAGTGGGTACCCTGGCCCTCATGGGGGGGAAAAAAAGAGTGCAGCCTAACCCCTGACGTGGGGAAAATTGGGTACCCTAGCCCTCATGGGGTGGAAAAAAAGAGTGCAGCCTAACCCCTGACGTGGGGAAAAGTGGGTACCCTAGCCCTCATGGCGGGGAAAAAAATAGTGCAGCCTAACCCTAATGTCAGGAAGAGTGCGGCCTAACCCGAATGTCAGGAAGAGTGCGGCATAATCCTAATGTCTGGAAGAGTGCGGCCTAACCCTAATGTCATGAAGAGTGCACCCTAACCCTAATGTCAGGAAGTCTGTACCCTAACACTAATTTCAGAAAGAGTGCACCATAACCCTAATGTCAGGAAGAGTGTACCCTAACCCTAATGTCAGGAAGAGTGCACCCAAACCCTAATGTCAGGAAGAGTGTACCCTAACCCTAATGTCAGGAAGAGTGCACCCAAACCCTAATGTCAGGAAGAGTGTACCCTAACCCTAATGTCAGGAAGAGTGTACCCTAACCCTAGTGACGACCCTAGCCCTAGCGGCGACCCGGGACGGATCTACCTAGCGCCTAATTTGCCTTGCCTTGCCGTCATCTATCATCTCTCATCTGCCATCTATCATCTGCCATGTATCATGTATACATCTGTCATCATCTATCATCTACCATCGATCATGTACTCATCTAACATCATCTATCATCTAGCATTGACTTACCTGCAAAATTGACTTACCTGCAAAATTGACTTACCTGCCAAAACATCATAGGGGTACAGAAACAACCCATACAAGTACAAGATCAATAGCCCCTCCCATCCACCCCCACCCTCTGCTTTTTCAGTTAAGGCAACAATTATAACAAGTTACAGTCAGGGAGGAAAAAATCATAGGGGTACAGGAACAACCAATACAAGTACAAGATCAATACTCCATCCCATCCACCCTCACCCTCTCCTTTTTCAATTAACACAACAATTACAACAAGTTACAGTCAGGGAGGAAAACATCATAGGGGTACAGAAACAACCCATACAAGATCAATAGTCCATCCAATCCACCCCCACCCTCTCCTTTTTCAGTTAAGGCAACAATTATAACAAGTTACAGTCAGGGAGGAAAACATCATAGGGGTACAGGAACAACCCATACAAGATCAATAGTCCATCCCATCCACCCTCACCCTCTCTTTTTTCAATTAACACAGCAATTACAACAAGTTACAGTCAGGGAGGAAAAAATCATAGGGGTACAGAAACAACCAATACAAGTACAAGATCAATAGTCCATCCCATCCACCCTCACCCTCTCCTTTTTCAATTAACACAACAATCATAACAAGTTACAGTCAGGGAGGAAAACATCATAGTGGTACAGAAACAATCCATACAAGATTAATAGCCCCTCCCATCCACCCCCACCCTCTGCTTTTTCAGTTAAGGCAACAATTACAACAAGTTACAGTCAGGGAGGAAAAAATCATAGGGGTACAGAAACAACCAATACAAGTACAAGATCAATAGCCCCTCCCATCCACCCCCACCCTCTGCTTTTTCAGTTAAGGCAACAATTACAACAAGTTACAGTCAGGGAGGAAAAAATCATAGGGGTACAGAAACAACCCATACAAGATCAATAGTCCATCCCATCCACCCTCACCCTCTCCTTTTTCAATTAACACAACAATCATAACAAGTTACAGTCAGGGAGGGAAACATCTTATAGGTACAGAAACAACCCATACAAGTACAAGATCAATAGTCCCTCCCATCCACCCCCACCCTCTGCTTTTTCAGTTAAGGCAACAATTACAACAAGTTACAGTCAGGGAGGAAAAAATCATAGGGGTACAGGAACAACCAATACAAGTACAAGATCAATAGTCCCTCCCATCCACCCTCACCCTCTCCTTTTTCAATTAACACAACAATTATAACAAGTTATATTCAGGGAGAAAAACATCATAGTGGTACAGAAACAATCCATACAAGATTAATAGTCCATCCCATCCACCCTCACCCTCTTTTTCAATTAACACAACAATCATAACAAGTTACAGTCAGGGAGGAAAACATCATAGGGGTACAGAAACAACCCATACAAGATCAATAGTCCATCCCATCCACACTCACCCTCTCCCTTTTTAAGGCAACAATTATAACAAGTTACAGTCAGGGAGGAAAAAATCATAGGGGTACAGAAACAACCCATACAAGTACAACATCAATGGCCAGTCCCATCCACCCTCAGCCTCTCCCTTTTCAGTTCAGACAGTAAGTACAACAAGTTAAAGTCTGGGAGAAAAACATTATAGTGGTACAGAAACAACTCATACAAGATCAATAGTCCCTCCCATCCACCCCCCGCCCTCTTCGTTTTCAGTTAAGGCAACAATTATAACAAGTTATAGTCAGGGAGGGAAACATCATAGGGGTACAGAATCAACCCATACAAGATCAATAGTCCATCCCATCCACCCTCACCCTCTCCTTTTTCAATTAACACAACAATTACAACAAGTTACAGTCAGGGAGGAAAAAATCATAGGGGTACAGAAGCAACCAATACAAGTACAAGATCAATAGTCCCTCCCATCCACCCTCACCCTCTGCTTTTTCAATTAACACAACAATTATAACAAGTTATATTCAGGGAGAAAAACATCATAGTGGTACAGAAACAATCCATACAAGATTAATAGTCCATCCCATCCACCCTCACCCTCTTTTTCAATTAACACAACAATCATAACAAGTTACAGTCAGGAAGGAAAACATCATAGGGGTACAGAAACAACCCATACAAGATGAATAGTCCATCCCATCCACACTCACCCTCTCCCTTTTTAAGGCAACAATTATAACAAGTTATAATCAGGCAGGAAAACATCATAGGGGTACAGAAACAACCCATAAAAGTACAACATCGATGGCCAGTCCCATCCACCCTTACCCTCTCCTTTTTCAGTTCAGACAACAAGTACAACAAGTTACAGTCTGGGAGAAAAACATCATAGTGGTACAGAAACAACCCATACTGTTGGGGGTCGAGCATGGGCGCTTGAACAGGCCTACAGCAAGCTGTGAGAAAGTGAACTTATGACCCCAGGTTAAAAGAAGAAGAAGTGTCAAGATCAGCAAAACAGGAATCCAATAACAGGATGCCGGTAATTGCAGAAGCATGATGTAATGCTAAGCTGATGCGAAGGTGTGAAACCAATCAGGAGAGGTAAAGGGGAGCGTGTATCCCTCATGGGCAAAGTGAAGCAGCCAATCAAGTAATGCGTGATCGCGTGTAAGACAGTATATTAAGAGCAGCCTTGTAATCAATAAACGGAGCATTTTGTGAACCTATATCGTATCGGTGTTTTCTCCCCTCCACCTGGCCGCGGCATTCTGGTGACCCTACGTGATACCAGGAGAGAGAGAGACCGTGGACGAGAGAAGGTGGAGATCCCGGCTGCCCGAGAGAGGCAGGCTGCCCGAGAGAGGCAGGAAAAGAGCTCCAATTACGTGGCCACGGCTGACCGGTGAGTCAGGCAGACTGCGGTCTGGTTCGGGATGGGTTTCGCTGTATCAGCGATAGAAAAGGCTACGACAGAAGGAGTGCTATGCGTAGCGAAGAAAACAGGGTACTCAATACCCCGACAGGAACTTGTGGACTTTTTATTTTGGTGCTGACGAAGGGGGTTGTTAGAAAATACGGGACAGTTATTCTCCAAAGATCAATGGCGTAAGACAGGGGAAGAATTGTGGGAGTCGGTGAAGCTTTTAATCTCGAGACTTGGGAGAAAATTACTAAGGAAGAAGCCCCTGATTTATGGATGTTTTCAGTCCTTCCTAAGGTAAAGGGAGCAACCCTTAAAGAGACAGACCTAAAGTTAATGTTGAAATGGTCGAAGACACGTTACCCAGAGATTTATGAGTCTACCGGATTTGAGATATCCTTGTGGAATGGGGCAGGAGTTAAGCTGTGGAATGCAGCTACAAAAGGCAATGATGCTGTGAAAAGTTTGTCAGTCATTTGGAGAACTGTTTTAGAGATGTTAAAGTAAAAAAAAAAATGAGATCATGGAGATCAGCGTGCCCCCCCCCCCCCCAAACCTCCACTGGTTGCCGCTGCAGCAGCGAAGACTGAGGACGGGGATGAAGACGATCCTTTCGACCTGAGCCCTATTGACCCCGAGATGGAGCCTGTGCACGTTCATCAGTTTGCTGTTGCTGCTCCTGAGATTCTGATGCCTGATAATGCTGATGCTGACCTGGATGGTGCTTTTGACCTGGAGCCTATTCATCCGGAAAAGAAGCCTGATTTATATCCCCCATATCCTCATGATAAATGGGTAGCTGTAAAGGGAGAAGTGAGATGGGTGGGGGATGTGGATGTATTGCACAGTTTCCCATGGTGTGTGTGCTTCCCACCCGAGATGGGAAGGTCTCTTGTATGCTCTTATCAGGGGTATCGGGCAGAATGTGTAAGACCGTGGAGTTGGGACCCCGTATACTACTCCTTTGATACAGTCGCTCTGTGATACTCAAGTACTAGAAGTTGGTAAATATAAGTATGTCCATGTTTCTATCTGCCCTTGGAAACCTTTATAGATATTGCTGGCAACTTCCTCCAACATAGGCTGGCCACCTGTGTCGGAACGAGTGTGCATTTTGGTCAGTATAAAAGCCCAAGCCTCATGCGATGTAAGGGAGGCAGAGCCTCTGCGGGGACGCCCGCTAAGGTTGAGCCTGCCACCTTGCACTGCGATGATGCTTCTCGGAGCTGGTTTCCTGATAGTCTTTACAGGGTCCTTGTGCCACGTCCTGTATGTGGGACTGTGTAGTGGGAACAATGATTGTCTGGATTTTGTGTTTCAAATATTGTAGTTGTGTGGAGTGTGCTTGTGGGATCCCATATGTGTGTGTGTGTGTGTCTGTGTGTGTGTGTGATGAGGGCAGACAGTGTTCTGTATATTTTTTGTTGTCAGGTTCATGTAAAAGTTTTAACAGGTAGCAGTTTAACCTTTCGGGCAAGAAAAGGTTAATGCAAAAGCGCAGTTGCCGATAGGCCGGTGGTTTTAGCTGTGCAAAGCAGGGTGAGCAACTTTGAAAAAAAAAAAAACAACAACAACAAAAAAAAAACAACAACAAAAAAAATCACTTGAGGGCAACTGAAAATTAACAGCTTGAATATGCATGCTTGTAAAGTAGCTATTATTAGAGGTTGTGATTTTGTGTATAAAACCACCTGTATTTACTAGCCAGTTGCTAATAAGAAACTATACATTGTATTGTATGGATTTGTCACTTGTAAAAGAGATGTTAAAGAAAGCAAATTTGCAGTAGCTGCTAGAAAATACTAAGGCAAAAGCTAGAAAGATTCTAAGATGATGGTACTGTTATAAAGCAAGTAATGGAACAAATTAAGAGGGTGGGAGAACTCCACTGGTAAGAAGTTTCTTTGGTTAGTCCCTCGCTGCCATTAGCATCTTCAACATGCTGATGCACTCTGTGATAGTTACTCTGCTAATGTAAATCTGTGTGTGCTTTGCTGTAGTAGTGACTTGTTACTGGGTTAAGCAGGTGAAACTCTGCATTGACAACAAGGTGCAAGGACAGAGATTGACCAAATGCCTGCTACCACAGTCAAGGGCAAGACTGGGTTGGCCTCTGTGTTTGCCACCAAGAAGAACCTTTAGCTTCGCTGCTGGCTGCAACCCAGCAGGCGTAGAGCAGTGGAGACACATGTCATGCCAGACCTTGATGTGAGGGATGGCCTCCGCTGTTATCAGAGAGCCATCCAGGAGAAAAAGGGTAGGCCCAGCTGTGTACAGCTATCAACAGGACCATACTGGCTGCCAGCAAAACATACCAAGCCGCAGAACTCAACCACATAAAGAAACAGCAATGGTAGAAATCTTTGTAAAATCTTTGTAATATCTGTGCTATTATGTGTGACCATGGGTAATGGAAAAGTATACTGAGCATATCTGTTAAATCCCAACTATTCCAACCTGTTACATGGTGTGTAGGATTCACTGATATGCCACATGTTATAAAGGTTCAAGTGACTTCAAATCAGACTAATCTTACTGAAATAATGCTACCTAGAGTAGTGGGTTGTTATATTACACAAGTCAAGCAGTGATAGAGCAGACACAATAAATTGTCAAAAACTTTTCGTAAAACTAAAAAGGGGGAGATGTGGAGACAGTTCTCACAGGAAAATGAATATTTGGTACATGAGCTCTGAATAACTCTGAGGGATACAGCAAGGCCATGGGAGGCCCGAGGAAGCCTAAGCAAGCAAGATAAGAAGAAGCTGTAATTCACTGAGTTATGAGAACTGTGGACTGTTGGCAAGCATTCGAGGTCAAGTTCTCACACCTGTGTTTAACCAATTATATGTTAGTCACTAAGGGTCTTCACGACAAGTATCCAATCATGATATGCCAAATTGCTGTAGGTGTGTGTAAGCAATAGTATATAAGGAGTTAAAGCTTTGCAATAAATGGCTTTTTGTCTGATCAAAAAAAAAAAAAAAAGGGGGGGGAGTGTAACTCCTTGACTGTTAACACTGTACAGTTTACTTCTGCAGCTGCTTCACATCCCCTTTGCATTAGAATGCTTCTGGGCATGTGTTGTATGAATCTTTCTGATCATTCTGAATCTATTCACAAGAATTTGTTTGAACTTAAAGAAAATATGAAAGAACTTACTGTAGAAACAAATCCTATAGACTCTTGGTTAAAATCGTTAGGAATAAGTAGTTGGTTAAGGAGTTTAATCATGATGTTTAGCGGACCAATAATGATTATGTTGTTAATTTTGTTTTTTGGACCTTGTCTGTTACAATGTATTATGCAACGCATGCAGCAGATGACAAACGCCTTATTTGAAAAAAGAGGGGGAGATGTTGGGGGTCGAGCATGGGCGCTTGAAGAGGCCTACAGCAAGCTGTGAGAAAGTGAACTTATGACCCCAGGTTAAAAGAAGAAGAAGTGTCAAGATCAGCAAAACAGGAATGCAATAACAGGATGCCAGTAATTGCAGAAGCATGATGTAACGCTAAGCTGAAGCGAAGGCGTGAAACCAATCAGGAGAGGTAAAGGGGAGCGTGTATCCCTCGTGGGCAAAGTGAAGCAGCCAATCAAGTAATGCGTGATCACGTGTAAGACAGTATATTAAGAGCAGCTTTGTAATCAATAAACGGAGCATTTTGTGAACCTACATCGTATCGGTGTTTTCTCCCCTCCACCTGGCCGCGGCACCATACAAGATCAATAGTCCCTCCCATCCAGCCTCACCCTCTCCTTTTTCAGTTAAGGCAACTATTCTAACAAGTTACAGTCAGGGAGGAAAACATCATAGGGGTACAGAAACAACCCATACAAGTACAAAATCAATAGTCCCTCTCATCCACCCTCACCCTCTCCATTTTTTTATTAACACAACAAAAAGCATTTCTACAAGTCCGCACTCGTGCAATTCTTGCAGAGCCAAGGCCACGCAGTGAGCGATCCCAATACCCTGAGCCTTGTTGCTGGACAAGAAGATTCTTGGCAGGCATAAGCAAGGTCAATTGTCTTGTTATGCTTCTGTAATTTCCCATGTTTTCGTGCAGAGAATGATCTCTGCCAAGGCTGTAGTTTCCCACGGTGTTTTTACAAATACAGTATTACAAAATACACAAATGCAATTTTACAAATACAAGAACAAACAAGTTATAAACATTAGCTTTGTAAACAGTAGTAACCTCTAGACTCACCAATTAGAGCTCCGTATCCAAGGTTGCTCAGCTTTCCCCTTGAGTCAGCTACATCCACCTGCTAAACATGCACAGAGTTACCCACATGAATTCAAGCTAAATAGATTAGCCTAAAGAGAAAGATGTTCAGTATCGCAGCAAAAACCTGGACATTTCTCAGCTTTGCAGAGCCTAACATTTACTCCCAACACAACCCTTTCTTCTACCCATTCCCCAAGAGCTATTCACACACCAAACCCGACGTTCATTTTCTCCTGCTCCACAGCTCCCTGCTGTGCTAAAAGACTTGCTAGTGTAGCTGAAAAAGGGACCTGTTCTTTCTGTGTGCTGACCGGCAGCACAACCAGACTATCGCAAGGAAATCGCAGAACAATTTACAGCTTAGCTGACTTTTAAAGATTCAAGAGCTTGGCCCAACAGGAGCTAAGCTTGTCTGACTGTTCCAAAGCAAACACCATTACATTTATAAGGAAGCAACCTATCCAAGGACACTGTGATACCAAAGAAAGGCAGTGCAAAAAAGCAGACAATGCTTCAGATGGAGCAAACCTCTGAAGAGTCAATGACTTCAAAAGAAGTGATTATGCTGCTGGACAAGGTAGTGCCTTTGCCCTGAGCTTTAAAAGCAGATCAGCAAGATACATGCTTGCCTCAGTGCTGAAGTTCCAGCTGAATGCACTGTTATTCTCTCTACTTCCACCTACTTACCAGAAGCAGCTTCCTCAGTATGCTCGTGCGCAGTGCCACATCTTCTTTTGCTGCGTCAAACACAAGGCCAGGAAGTGCATCCAGTAAGTAAACTCCCCAAGAGGTGAAGGACAGGAACTAATAAGAAAAAAAATAATTACTAAAATAGTTGCACTGAAGTAAAACAGAAAACTGATGTCAAAGCTGGAAACACAGTGCTCCAATCCCAAATCTGCTTCATGCCTTTAGCCCTTCCATTACCACTCTGCAGCCCCACGCAGTAGCTCACTCTAAACTGTACATGCATTCTCACTAGCTCCCGGTCAGTGGTACAGAGGGAAGGGACTGGGGCTTGACAAGGTCTGGTTTGTTCTCATTATGGTGACGGCGTATTGAAGCTCTCCGGCTTCCAGGCACAAAGGGGAAAATACTGTGACACGCCCTGACAACAGGGGGTCACGCTGCCAGGCCACCAGCAGCACAGGCAGCCATGCAGGCAGAGACCCAGATCCTGACTACAGGCAGGTCGCATTGCCTGCACCACGACTAAGTGGCTTGGCGCCGTCTTTGGAAAGAAGGGGCGAGTCCAGACCATCCCTCCGCTCGTGGACTTAGGGAAGACGCCCCTGTTACTGCACAGAGACCTGCTCTCCTTCCAGGGAGGCTTAAGCTAAGCTGCAGCAATTTTAACAGGTGCCTAAAGGACAAGCTCACTCACTCCCTCACATTGATAGACAAGGACAAGACAAACACAAACCAAAACGTCCCACCCGGCTCCCTGGCAAGAGGCCCCTCTGGTGCCGCAGCACAGGCTCACCCTCAGAGCCGTATCCTCCACACTGCCCACAAACCTTGCAGGGATCTCCACAGCCCTCAGGAAACAAGAGCAGACCAGGCCACCTCTGGGCTCCCACAGCAGGAGAAGAGACCTCTGCCAGCCTAGGCCCAATTTCAAGGTACCCAAGAAGAGAAGGTCCAGCAGCAGCCAAGTCCAGCCAGGAGTCTATCAGGCTTGTGAACAAGCAGCAATCCAGTCCACAAATCACCATCAGGTCCAGCAATTGCCAAGCTGCTCTATAATCATATAGAAGATCAAGCCGGGCAGTCAGTCTGAAGTCCAGACTAAGAATCTTCACAGGCAGGGACAGAGCTGAAGAGCAGCATTCCTCCAACAGAGTTCTAAAGAAAACTGAGGTACAGAGCTCGGTTTAAATAGGGCTCCTGGGTGTGGTCTGGTGCACAGGTGAGGCTGTTTAGGGTCATTAAGGCTTACTAATGCCCTCAGTGCCTTAACGAGGCACCTGAGAGCAATGGAAAATTCTAGTTCTATCCACAGGGCCTACAGAGTGAGGTGTGATTGCAGTGTTGTGATGGGGTTTTGTTCCATCTGTTAGCTGGTTAGTCTTCTTCCTCACCTAGCCCCAGAGACATTCTATCAAATGAATGTTCTGTGCATGAGAAGACGCAACCACTTCATTTGTGTGTGATTCAGTAAATCCTCTTGGAGACTTTATGATTCTGTTCAGTTCTGGGAGACTTTGGAAGAGTGGGTACATAAACACAACCCTCAGGAAGGCACACACCATTCTGAATGGGCAGTTCCTAATAGCCCCTGTACTGTTTATTTCACATTAATTTCACCCTACAATGAAGTAAGGTGTTCACTTTCCATTCAGATCTGAATAGAAATTTAAGACAGAATTTTTATTCTACCCATTCCTTACTAGTTTTAAACTGTTTTTGGTTACCTCTTAGATATTTATGGTCTTTTCTGTCCTGTTTTAAGCTGCTCTTGCCTATTTCTAATCTGCTTCAGGCTACCCATTTCTAACCTGGTCTTGCCCTTTCCTAGCTTGGTTTAACTCCTGTATGGTCATTTTTATCTTACTCTTCTCCGTTTCTAAACCTTTTTTAGATTCTTTTGGCAAATTGTAAACAATGGAGAGGCTTTTCCATCTTATTCTGCCCATTCCTTACTAGTTTTAAGCTGGTTTTGGCTCCTTCTTCAATATTTGTGGTCATTTCTGGCCTGTTTTAAGCTGCTCTTGCCTACTTCTAATGTGCTTCAGGCTATTTCTAACCTCTTGATGCCCATTTCTAATTCTTCTGAAGCCATTCTGGCAGTTTCCAAACCATTTTGGTCCATTTCCTACCCATTTCTAGCCTGGTCTTGCCCTTTCCTAACTTGGTTTAACTCCTGTATGGTCATTTTTATCTTATTTGTGTTTGTGTTTGGAATGATTTGGTTTTGTCAGACCTGGTTCTCAGGCTCCTCAGGAGCCCGGTTGCTTTGCTCTTGGGTCTGTGCATGTGATCTGGGCAGATGTGCTGCTCCGTCTGGGAGGTACTGTGCCTGTGTAGGTTATTCTCTGTTTGTTGGTGTCACAGCATGTGTAGTGTTTTGTGTGTGTGTGTTTGCCTTGGAGCTGCTCTACTCATGGTGTGTATTTGGGCCAGGTGCAGCATCTGTAGTGCAAGTCTGTGTGTATTATGATCAGAGGCAGATCTTGAGCATTTCCTTGGGATGGAGGTTACAGGTTCTGGGCTCAGCAATGGTCTCTAGACATAAAAGCTGTGTGGGTATTAACATAGTAGTTGTTTAGCAACTCGGTGATAATTTGGCCAGTGTTTTTGTTCAGATCTCTGCTCTGAAGCAGTTGTCAACGTGATGAAAGCAGGCTTGAAGCAAGGCTCTGTGGCAGAGATGCAGAGCAGCCGGCAGACACTCTTGCAGCCCCGACAGTGATCCCATAAGGATGACATGACAATGATCGGCAGGGCTGGAAGGGGGGGGGGGGGGGCGGGCGTTTCGGCGGCGGGCGCCGCTCGCTGTTGCCATCTTGTGTCCAGGTTAGGTACTGCAGCCCTGCCTCCGCGCATGAGCCGTGGTGCTCCCTGTCCCCGGAAGTGGCTGGTGTCACGTGGTGCCCGCCGGTTTCCGGCGGGCTGTAGCAAGCGCGGCTCCATGCGGCCGCAGTCTGGTGGCCGCCCGCCGGCTCCGGTCCCTCCGCGCCGTTTCGGTGTGGCAGGCGCAGCCCCCGGGAGCAGCATGGCGGCGGGCAGGGTCCGGGTCCAGGTCCGGGTCCCGGCAGCAGCAGGTGAGAGCCGAGCCCACCGCGGGGCCGGGCTTACCGGGGAGGGGAGCGGGCCCGGCCGCCCGGCCGTGCCTTGGACGTGCGCAGAGGGGCCTCTCCTGCCTGCTGGCCGCTCGGCACGGGAAGCCTCTCGGTGCTCGGTACTGAGGGGAGTGAAGGCACGGGGGGGGGGGGGGGGGGGGTTACCTGGAGGTCCGTAATTCACACTGTACCTGCACTGGGAGGGAAAGGGGCCAGGGTTGAAATAGCTGTTTCTAAAGCAGCCAAGGCGTTCCCTGCTTGTTTTCTCTGATCTAATCTTGTGCTTAGTTGGGAAATTAGACTGTTGACTGTAGCTTTAAGGTGCTGAAGGATCTGGAGACTGGGATTCTCGGAGAAATGAGAAGGGGGAAGGGTGCATTGCCCTCCTTTTGTTCTGCACACAGACCTTGCTGGGCTGAGCCCTGGGGGAGGCCAGCTCATCCCAGCCTTTCTGTTAAGGACTTCAGTTGCTGCTGTTGCTCTCCTGCTTTCGCCCGTCTTTGGACAACTGCTTAGCTCCAGTAAAGCCATCAGGCTTCTTCATAAATGCTTCTTATTCCAGATGCAGAGGCAGCTCAAGCACAGGCCCTCGCTAATGGCTGCAGTGGCTGCGGCTGTTGGGTTTCATAGGTAAGAATTTTTGTAGGGGATTGTCTCTCCTGTGAAATGCTTGCATGGGATTTGTCCATAAAAAAATCCCTCACTGTTCTCTTTTCTCCACTGCTTGGCTGTGAGAGCAGGAAGCAGCAGAATCCGTGGCAGAGATAGATAAAGAAGAGCACGGGGAAGAAGCAAGCCCAGATGGCAGGGAGAAAGAGAACCAGCAGTATCCAGGTCAGGCAGAAACTGCCCCTCCCAGAGCAGAGTCCCAACAGCTGAGAAGCTGGAGCATCATGCCCAGGGAATGGATCTTGCATGTTGGCTGTCTGAGAAGCTGCACAGTGAGAAACGGTCGCTAGGTTCAGGTAAGCCTCAGTAAGACTAATTCTAAACAATTAACAGGCATTTCCATTTTACTTCATCCCATTCCTGACTAGTTCTAAGCTATTTTTGGTTACTTAAGTATTTATGGTCATTTCTGGCCTGTTTTAAGCTGCTCTTGCCTATTTCTAATGTGCTTCAGGCTATTTCTAACCTCTTGATGCCCATTTCTAATTCTTCTGAAGCCATTCTGGCAGTTTCCAAACCATTTTGGTCCATTTCCTACCCATTTCTAGCCTGGTCTTCCTCTTCATAGCTTGGTTTAACTCCTGTATGGTCATTTTTATCTTACTCTTCTGCATTTCTAAACCTTTTTTAGATTCTTTTGGCACATTGTAAACAATGGAGAGGCTTTTCCATCTTATTCTGCCCAGTCCTTACTAGTTTTAAGCTGGTTTTGGCTACTTCTTTAGTATTTGTGGTCATTTCTGGCCTGTTTTAAGCTGCTCTTGCCTATTTCTAATGTGCTTCAGGCTATTTCTAACCTCTTGATGCCCATTTCTAATTCTTCTGAAGCCATTCTGGCAGTTTCCAAACCATTTTGGTCCATTTCCTACCCATTTCTAGCCTGGTTTTGCCGTTTCCTAGCTTGGTTTAACTCCTGTATGGTCATTTTTATCTTACTCTTCTCCGTTTCTAAACCTTTTTTAGATTCTTTTGGCACATTGTAAACAATGGAGAGGCTTTTCCATCTTATTCTGCCCAATCCTTACTAGATTTAAGCTGGTTTTGGCTCCTTCTTTAGTATTTGTGGTCATTTTTGGCCTGTTTTAAGCTGCTCTTGCCTATTTCTAATGTGCTTCAGGCTATTTCTAACCTCTTGATGCCCATTTCTAATTCTTCTGAAGCCATTCTGGCAGTTTCCAAACCATTTTGGTCCATTTCCTACCCATTTCTAGCCTGGTTTTGCCGTTTCCTAGCTTGGTTTAACTCCTGTATGGTCATTTTTATCTTACTCTTCTCCGTTTCTAAACCTTTTTTAGATTCTTTTGGCACATTGTAAACAATGGAGAGGCTTTTCCATCTTATTCTGCCCAATCCTTACTAGTTTTAAGCTGGTTTTGGCTACTTCTTTAGTATTTGTGGTCATTTTGGCCTGTTTTAAGCTGCTCTTGCCTATTTCTAATGTGCTTCAGGCTATTTCTAACCTCTTGATGCCCATTTCTAATTCTTCTGAAGCCATTCTGGCAGTTTCCAAACCATTTTGGTCCATTTCCTACCCATTTCTAGCCTGGTCTTGCCCTTCCTAGCTTGGTTTAACTCCTGTATGGTCATTTTTATCTTACTCTTCTGCATTTCTAAACCTTTTTTAGATTCTTTTGGCACATTGTAAACAATGGAGAGGCTTTTCCATCTTATTCTGCCCAATCCTTACTAGTTTTAAGCTGGTTTTGGCTACTTCTTTAGTATTTGTGGTCATTTTTGGCCTGTTTTAAGCTGCTCTTGCCTATTTCTAATGTGCTTCAGGCTATTTCTAACCTCTTGATGCCCATTTCTAATTCTTCTGAAGCCATTCTGGCAGTTTCCAAACCATTTTGGTCCATTTCCTACCCATTTCTAGCCTGGTTTTGCCGTTCCTAGCTTGGTTTAACTCCTGTATGGTCATTTTTATCTTACTCTTCTCCGTTTCTAAACCTTTTTTAGATTCTTTTGGCACATTGTAAACAATGGAGAGGCTTTTCCATCTTATTCTGCCCAATCCTTACTAGTTTTAAGCTGGTTTTGGCTCCTTCTTTAGTATTTGTGGTCATTTTTGGCCTGTTTTAAGCTGCTCTTGCCTATTTCTAATGTGCTTCAGGCTATTTCTAACCTCTTGATGCCCATTTCTAATTCTTCTGAAGCCATTCTGGCAGTTTCCAAACCATTTTGGTCCATTTCCTACCCATTTCTAGCCTGGTCTTTGCCCTTTCCTAGCTTGGTTTAACTCCTGTATGGTCATTTTTATCTTACTCTTCTGCATTTCTAAACCTTTTTTAGATTCTTTTGGCACATTGTAAACAATGGAGAGGCTTTTCCATCTTATTCTGCCCATTCCTTACTAGTTTTAAGCTGGTTTTGGCTACTTCTTTAGTATTTGTGGTCATTTCTGGCCTGTTTTAAGCTGCTCTTGCCTATTTCTAATGTGCTTCAGGCTATTTCTAACCTCTTGATGCCCATTTCTAATTCTTCTGAAGCCATTCTGGCAGTTTCCAAACCATTGTGGTCCATTTCCTACCCATTTCTAGCCTGGTCTTGCCCTTCCTAGCTTGGTTTAACTCCTGTATGGTCATTTTTATCTTACTCTTCTGCATTTCTAAACCTTTTTTAGATTCTTTTGGCACATTGTAAACAATGGAGAGGCTTTTCCATCTTATTCTGCCCATTCCTTACTAGTTTTAAGCTGGTTTTGGCTACTTCTTTAGTATTTGTGGTCATTTTTGGCCTGTTTTAAGCTGCTCTTGCCTATTTCTAATGTGCTTCAGGCTATTTCTAACCTCTTGATGCCCATTTCTAATTCTTCTGAAGCCATTCTGGCAGTTTCCAAACCATTTTGGTCCATTTCCTACCCATTTCTAGCCTGGTCTTGCCCTTCCTAGCTTGGTTTAACTCCTGTATGGTCATTTTTATCTTACTCTTCTGCCTTTCTAAACCTTTTTTAGATTCTTTTGGCACATTGTAAACAATGGAGAGGCTTTTCCATCTTATTCTGCCCAATCCTTACTAGTTTTAAGCTGGTTTTGGCTACTTCTTTAGTATTTGTGGTCATTTCTAGCCTGTTTTAAGCTGCTATTGCCTATTTCTAATGTGCTTCAGGCCATTTCTAACCTCTTGATGCCCATTTCTAATTCTTCTGAAGCCATTCTGGCAGTTTCCAAACCATTGTGGTCATTTCCTACCCATTTCTAGCCTGGTCTTGCCCTTCCTAGCTTGGTTTAACTCCTGTATGGTCATTTTTATCTTACTCTTCTGCATTTCTAAACCTTTTTTAGATTCTTTTGGCACATTGTAAACAATGGAGAGGCTTTTCCATCTTATTCTGCCCATTCCTTACTAGTTTTAAGCTGGTTTTGGCTACTTCTTTAGTATTTGTGGTCATTTCTAGCCTGTTTTAAGCTGCTCTTGCCTATTTCTAATGTGCTTCAGGCTATTTCTAACCTCTTGATGCCCATTTCTAATTCTTCTGAAGCCATTCTGGCAGTTTCCAAACCATTTTGGTCCATTTCCTACCCATTTCTAGCCTGGTCTTGCCCTTTCCTAGCTTGGTTTAACTCCTGTATGGTCATTTTTATCTTACTCTTCTGCATTTCTAAACCTTTTTTAGATTCTTTTGGCACATTGTAAACAATGGAGAGGCTTTTCCATCTTATTCTGCCCAATCCTTACTAGTTTTAAGCTGGTTTTGGCTACTTCTTTAGTATTTGTGGTCATTTTTGGCCTGTTTTAAGCTGCTCTTGCCTATTTCTAATGTGCTTCAGGCTATTTCTAACCTCTTGATGCCCATTTCTAATTCTTCTGAAGCCATTCTGGCAGTTTCCAAACCATTTTGGTCCATTTCCTACCCATTTCTAGCCTGGTCTTTGCCCTTCCTAGCTTGGTTTAACTCCTGTATGGTCATTTTTATCTTACTCTTCTGCAGTTTCTAAACCTTTTTTAGATTCTTTTGGCACATTGTAAACAATGGAGAGGCTTTTCCATCTTATTCTGCCCAATTCCTTACTAGTTTTAAGCTGGTTTTGGCTACTTCTTTAGTATTTGTGGTCATTTTTGGCCTGTTTTAAGCTGCTCTTGCCTATTTCTAATGTGCTTCAGGCTATTTCTAACCTCTTGATGCCCATTTCTAATTCTTCTGAAGCCATTCTGGCAGTTTCCAAACCATTTTGGTCCATTTCCTACCCATTTCTAGCCTGGTTTTGCCGTTTCCTAGCTTGGTTTAACTCCTGTATGGTCATTTTTATCTTACTCTTCTCCGTTTCTAAACCTTTTTTAGATTCTTTTGGCACATTGTAAACAATGGAGAGGCTTTTCCATCTTATTCTGCCCAATCCTTACTAGTTTTAAGCTGGTTTTGGCTCCTTCTTTAGTATTTGTGGTCATTTCTGGCCTGTTTTAAGCTGCTCTTGCCTATTTCTAATGTGCTTCAGGCTATTTCTAACCTCTTGATGCCCATTTCTAATTCTTCTGAAGCCATTCTGGCAGTTTCCAAACCATTTTGGTCCATTTCCTACCCATTTCTAGCCTGGTCTTTGCCCTTTCCTAGCTTGGTTTAACTCCTGTATGGTCATTTTTATCTTACTCTTCTGCATTTCTAAACCTTTTTTAGATTCTTTTGGCACATTGTAAACAATGGAGAGGCTTTTCCATCTTATTCTGCCCATTCCTTACTAGTTTTAAGCTGGTTTTGGCTACTTCTTTAGTATTTGTGGTCATTTTTGGCCTGTTTTAAGCTGCTCTTGCCTATTTCTAATGTGCTTCAGGCTATTTCTAACCTCTTGATGCCCATTTCTAATTCTTCTGAAGCCATTCTGGCAGTTTCCAAACCATTTTGGTCCATTTCCTACCCATTTCTAACCTGGTCTTGCCCTTTCCTAGCTTGGTTTAACTCCTGTATGGTCATTTTTATCTTACTCTTCTCCGTTTCTAAACCTTTTTTAGATTCTTTTGGCACATTGTAAACAATGGAGAGGCTTTTCCATCTTATTCTGCCCATTCCTTACTAGTTTTAAGCTGGTTTTGGCTACTTCTTTAGTATTTGTGGTCATTTTTGGCCTGTTTTAAGCTGCTCTTGCCTATTTCTAATGTGCTTCAGGCTATTTCTAACCTCTTGATGCCCATTTCTAATTCTTCTGAAGCCATTCTGGCAGTTTCCAAACCATTTTGGTCCATTTCCTACCCATTTCTAGCCTGGTTTTGCCGTTTCCTAGCTTGGTTTAACTCCTGTATGGTCATTTTTATTTTACTCTTCTCCGTTTCTAAACCTTTTTTAGATTCTTTTGGCACATTGTAAACAATGGAGAGGCTTTTCCATCTTATTCTGCCCAATCCTTACTAGTTTTAAGCTGGTTTTGGCTCCTTCTTTAGTATTTGTGGTCATTTCTGGGCTGTTTTAAGCTGCTCTTGCCTCTTTCTAATGTGCTTCAGGCTATTTCTAACCTCTTGATGCCCATTTCTAATTCTTCTGAAGCCATTCTGGCAGTTTCCAAACCATTTTGGTCCATTTCCTACCCATTTCTAGCCTGGTCTTGCCCTTCCTAGCTTGGTTTAACTCCTGTATGGTCATTTTTATCTTACTCTTCTGCATTTCTAAACCTTTTTTAGATTCTTTTGGCACATTGTAAACAATGGAGAGGCTTTTCCATCTTATTCTGCCCATTCCTTACTAGTTTTAAGCTGGTTTTGGCTACTTCTTTAGTATTTGTGGTCATTTCTGGCCTGTTTTAAGCTGCTCTTGCCTATTTCTAATGTGCTTCAGGCTATTTCTAACCTCTTGATGCCCATTTCTAATTCTTCTGAAGCCATTCTGGCAGTTTCCAAACCATTTTGGTCCATTTCCTACCCATTTCTAGCCTGGTCTTGCCCTTTCCTAGCTTGGTTTAACTCCTGTATGGTCATTTTTATCTTACTGCTTCTGCATTTCTAAACCTTTTTTAGATTCTTTTGGCACATTGTAAACAATGGAGAGGCTTTTCCATCTTATTCTGCCCATTCCTTACTAGTTTTAAGCTGGTTTTGGCTACTTCTTTAGTATTTGTGGTCATTTTTGGCCTGTTTTAAGCTGCTCTTGCCTATTTCTAATGTGCTTCAGGCTATTTCTAACCTCTTGATGCCCATTTCTAATTCTTCTGAAGCCATTCTGGCAGTTTCCAAACCATTTTGGTCCATTTCCTACCCATTTCTAGCCTGGTTTTGCCGTTTCCTAGCTTGGTTTAACTCCTGTATGGTCATTTTTATCTTACTCTTCTGCAGTTTCTAAACCTTTTTTAGATTCTTTTGGCACATTGTAAACAATGGAGAGGCTTTTCCATCTTATTCTGCCCAATCCTTACTAGTTTTAAGCTGGTTTTGGCTCCTTCTTTAGTATTTGTGGTCATTTTCTGGCCTGTTTTAAGCTGCTCTTGCCTATTTCTAATGTGCTTCAGGCTATTTCTAACCTCTTGATGCCCATTTCTAATTCTTCTGAAGCCATTCTGGCAGTTTCCAAACCATTTTGGTCCATTTCCTACCCATTTCTAGCCTGGTCTTGCCCTTCCTAGCTTGGTTTAACTCCTGTATGGTCATTTTTATCTTACTCTTCTCAGTTTCTAAACCTTTTTTAGATTCTTTTGGCACATTGTAAACAATGGAGAGGCTTTTCCATCTTATTCTGCCCAATTCCTTACTAGTTTTAAGCTGGTTTTGGCTCCTTCTTTAGTATTTGTGGTCATTTTCTGGCCTGTTTTAAGCTGCTCTTGCCTATTTCTAATGTGCTTCAGGCTATTTCTAACCTCTTGATGCCCATTTCTAATTCTTCTGAAGCCATTCTGGCAGTTTCCAAACCATTTTGGTCCATTTCCTACCCATTTCTAGCCTGGTCTTGCCCTTCCTAGCTTGGTTTAACTCCTGTATGGTCATTTTTATCTTACTCTTCTGCATTTCTAAACCTTTTTTAGATTCTTTTGGCACATTGTAAACAATGGAGAGGCTTTTCCATCTTATTCTGCCCATTCCTTACTAGTTTTAAGCTGGTTTTGGCTACTTCTTTAGTATTTGTGGTCATTTTTGGCCTGTTTTAAGCTGCTCTTGCCTATTTCTAATGTGCTTCAGGCTATTTCTAACCTCTTGATGCCCATTTCTAATTCTTCTGAAGCCATTCTGGCAGTTTCCAAACCATTTTGGTCCATTTCCTACCCATTTCTAGCCTGGTTTTGCCCGTTTCCTAGCTTGGTTTAACTCCTGTATGGTCATTTTTATCTTACTCTTCTCCGTTTCTAAACCTTTTTTAGATTCTTTTGGCACATTGTAAACAATGGAGAGGCTTTTCCATCTTATTCTGCCCAATCCTTACTAGTTTTAAGCTGGTTTTGGCTACTTCTTTAGTATTTGTGGTCATTTCTAGCCTGTTTTAAGCTGCTCTTGCCTATTTCTAATGTGCTTCAGGCTATTTCTAACCTCTTGATGCCGATTTCTAATTCTTCTGAAGCCATTCTGGCAGTTTCCAAACCATTTTGGTCCATTTCCTACCCATTTCTAGCCTTGTCTTGCCCGTTTCCTAGCTTGGTTTAACTCCTGTATGGTCATTTTTATCTTACTCTTCTGCAGTTTCTAAACCTTTTTTAGATTCTTTTGGCACATTGTAAACAATGGAGAGGCTTTTCCATCTTATTCTGCCCAATTCCTTACTAGTTTTAAGCTGGTTTTGGCTCCTTCTTCAATATTTGTGGTCATTTCTGGGCTGTTTTAAGCTGCTCTTGCCTTTTTCTAATGTGCTTCAGGCTATTTCTAACCTCTTGATGCCCATTTCTAATTCTTCTGAAGCCATTCTGGCAGTTTCCAAACCATTTTGGTCCATTTCCTACCCATTTCTAGCCTGGTCTTGCCCTTCCTAGCTTGGTTTAACTCCTGTATGGTCATTTTTATCTTACTCTTCTGCATTTCTAAACCTTTTTTAGATTCTTTTGGCACATTGTAAACAATGGAGAGGGTTTTCCATCTTATTCTGCCCATTCCTTACTAGTTTTAAGCTGGTTTTGGCTACTTCTTTAGTATTTGTGGTCATTTTCTGGCCTGTTTTAAGCTGCTCTTGCCTATTTCTAATGTGCTTCAGGCTATTTCTAACCTCTTGATGCCCATTTCTAATTCTTCTGAAGCCATTCTGGCAGTTTCCAAACCATTTTGGTCCATTTCCTACCCATTTCTAGCCTGGTCTTCCCCTTCCTAGCTTGGTTTAACTCCTGTATGGTCATTTTTATCTTACTGTTCTGCATTTCTAAACCTTTTTTAGATTCTTTTGGCACATTGTAAACAATGGAGAGGCTTTTCCATCTTATTCTGCCCAATCCTTACTAGTTTTAAGCTGGTTTTGGCTCCTTCTTTAGTATTTGTGGTCATTTCTGGCCTGTTTTAAGCTGCTCTTGCCTCTTTCTAATGTGCTTCAGGCTATTTCTAACCTCTTGATGCCCATTTCTAATTCTTCTGAAGCCATTCTGGCAGTTTCCAAACCATTTTGGTTCATTTCCTACCCATTTCTAGCCTGGTTTTGCCGTTTCCTAGCTTGGTTTAACTCCTGTATGGTCATTTTTATCTTACTCTTCTGCATTTCTAAACCTTTTTTAGATTCTTTTGGCACATTGTAAACAATGGAGAGGCTTTTCCATCTTATTCTGCCCAATCCTTACTAGTTTTAAGCTGGTTTTGGCTACTTCTTTAGTATTTGTGGTCATTTCTAGCCTGTTTTAAGCTGCTCTTGCCTATTTCTAATGTGCTTCAGGCTATTTCTAACCTCTTGATGCCCATTTCTAATTCTTCTGAAGCCATTCTGGCAGTTTCCAAACCATTTTGGTCCATTTCCTACCCATTTCTAGCCTGGTCTTGCCCTTTCCTAGCTTGGTTTAACTCCTGTATGGTCATTTTTATCTTACTCTTCTGCATTTCTAAACCTTTTTTAGATTCTTTTGGCACATTGTAAACAATGGAGAGGCTTTTCCATCTTATTCTGCCCATTCCTTACTAGTTTTAAGCTGGTTTTGGCTACTTCTTTAGTATTTGTGGTCATTTTTGGCCTGTTTTAAGCTGCTCTTGCCTATTTCTAATGTGCTTCAGGCTATTTCTAACCTCTTGATGCCCATTTCTAATTCTTCTGAAGCCATTCTGGCAGTTTCCAAACCATTTTGGTCCATTTCCTACCCATTTCTAGCCTGGTCTTTGCCCTTTCCTAGCTTGGTTTAACTCCTGTATGGTCATTTTTATCTTACTGTTCTGCATTTCTAAACCTTTTTTAGATTCTTTTGGCACATTGTAAACAATGGAGAGGCTTTTCCATCTTATTCTGCCCAATCCTTACTAGTTTTAAGCTGGTTTTGGCTCACTTCTTTAGTATTTGTGGTCATTTCTGGCCTGTTTTAAGCTGCTCTTGCCTATTTCTAATGTGCTTCAGGCTATTTCTAACCTCTTGATGCCCATTTCTAATTCTTCTGAAGCCATTCTGGCAGTTTCCAAACCATTTTGGTCCATTTCCTACCCATTTCTAGCCTGGTCTTCCCCTTCCTAGCTTGGTTTAACTCCTGTATGGTCATTTTTATCTTACTCTTCTGCATTTCTAAACCTTTTTTTAGATTCTTTTGGCACATTGTAAACAATGGAGAGGCTTTTCCATCTTATTCTGCCCATTCCTTACTAGTTTTAAGCTGGTTTTGGCTACTTCTTTAGTATTTGTGGTCATTTTTGGCCTGTTTTAAGCTGCTCTTGCCTATTTCTAATGTGCTTCAGGCTATTTCTAACCTCTTGATGCCCATTTCTAATTCTTCTGAAGCCATTCTGGCAGTTTCCAAACCATTTTGGTCCATTTCCTACCCATTTCTAGCCTGGTCTTTGCCCTTTCCTAGCTTGGTTTAACTCCTGTATGGTCATTTTTATCTTACTCTTCTCCATTTCTAAACCTTTTTAGATTCTTTTGGCACATTGTAAACAATGGAGAGGCTTTTCCATCTTATTCTGCCCATCCTTACTAGTTTTAAGCTGGTTTTGGCTCCTTCTTCAGTATTTGTGGTCATTTCTGGGCCTGTTTTAAGCTGCTCTTGCCTATTTTCTAATGTGCTTCAGGCTATTTCTAACCTCTTGATGCCCATTTCTAATTCTTCTGAAGCCATTCTGGCAGTTTCCAAACCATTTTGGTTCCATTTCCTACCCATTTCTAGCCTGGTCTTGCCCTTCCTAGCTTGGTTTAACTCCTGTATGGTCATTTTTATCTTACTCTTCTGCATTTCTAAACCTTTTTTAGATTCTTTTGGCACATTGTAAACAATGGAGAGGCTTTTCCATCTTATTCTGCCCAATCCTTACTAGTTTTAAGCTGGTTTTGGCTACTTCTTTAGTATTTGTGGTCATTTTTGGCCTGTTTTAAGCTGCTCTTGCCTATTTCTAATGTGCTTCAGGCTATTTCTAACCTCTTGATGCCCATTTCTAATTCTTCTGAAGCCATTCTGGCAGTTTCCAAACCATTTTGGTTCATTTCCTACCCATTTCTAGCCTGGTCTTGCCCTTCCTAGCTTGGTTTAACTCCTGTATGGTCATTTTTATCTTACTCTTCTGCATTTCTAAACCTTTTTTAGATTCTTTTGGCACATTGTAAACAATGGAGAGGCTTTTCCATCTTATTCTGCCCAATTCCTTACTAGTTTTAAGCTGGTTTTGGCTACTTCTTTAGTATTTGTGGTCATTTCTGGCCTGTTTTAAGCTGCTCTTGCCTCTTTCTAATGTGCTTCAGGCTATTTCTAACCTCTTGATGCCCATTTCTAATTCTTCTGAAGCCATTCTGGCAGTTTCCAAACCATTTTGGTCCATTTCTAGCCTGGTCTTGCCCTTTCCTAGCTTGGTTTAACTCCTGTATGGTCATTTTTATCTTACTCTTCTGCATTTCTAAACCTTTTTTAGATTCTTTTGGCACATTGTAAACAATGGAGAGGCTTTTCCATCTTATTCTGCCCAATTCCTTACTAGTTTTAAGCTGGTTTTGGCTACTTCTTTAGTATTTGTGGTCATTTCTGGCCTGTTTTAAGCTGCTCTTGCCTATTTCTAATGTGCTTCAGGCTATTTCTAACCTCTTGATGCCCATTTCTAATTCTTCTGAAGCCATTCTGGCAGTTTCCAAACCATTTTGGTCCATTTCCTACCCATTTCTAGCCTGGTCTTGCCCTTCCTAGCTTGGTTTAACTCCTGTATGGTCATTTTTATCTTTACTCTTCTGCATTTCTAAACCTTTTTTAGATTCTTTTGGCACATTGTAAACAATGGAGAGGCTTTTCCATCTTATTCTGCCCATTCCTTACTAGTTTTAAGCTGGTTTTGGCTACTTCTTTAGTATTTGTGGTCATTTTGGCCTGTTTTAAGCTGCTCTTGCCTATTTCTAATGTGCTT
>NW_022994513.1:0-41076 GCF_012275295.1 Melopsittacus undulatus | reverse complement strand
TTAAAAGGGTTAGAGATGAGCAAACATGGGTTAGAAATGGACAAAAACCAGCTTAAAAATGGTTAGAGAAGTGCAAAACTGGCTGAGAAATGACCAAAGATGGCTAGAAGTGGGTTTAAAAATGGCTTAATGAGGGTTAGAAATTGGCCAAAATTGGATTCCAAAGGGATAGAGAAGTGCAAAAAAACAGGTTAGTACGGCCAAATGGCCCCAGAAGTGTCAGAGGTGTGCAAACCGGGTTGGAAAAGGAAAAATATGGCTTCGAACGGGATGCAAGTGGGCAAAAAATGGTTTTCGAAGTCGTCTCAACGTTGGCTTTAAAAGGTTAGAGATGAAGCAAGCCATGGGTTAGATAATGACAAAACCAGCTTTAAAAATGGTTAGAGAAGTGCAAAACTGCTGAGAAATGACCAAAGATGGCTTGAAGTGGGTTATAAATGGCTTTAAAGAGGGTTAGGAAATGGCCAAAAAAAGGCTGAAAACATGTAAAATACGGTAAAAAACGGGTAAGAAAAGACAAAAACAGCTCTAAAAATGGTAGAGAAGTGCAAAAACTGGCTGAGAAATGACCAAAGATGGCTTGAAGTGGGTTAAAAATGGCTTCCAAAGGGATAGAGAAGTGCAAAAACGGGTTAGTTACGGCCAAAATTGGCCCCAGAAGTGTCAGAGGTGTGCAAACCTGGTTGGAAAAGGAAAAATATGGCTTCAAACAGGGTTGCAAGTGGCAAAAATGGTTTCAAAGTCGTCAAAATTGGCTTTAAAAGGGTTAGAGATGAGCAAACATGGGTTAGAAATGGACAAAACCAGCTGAAAAAATGGTTAGAGAAGTGCAAAACTGGCTGACAAATGACCAAAGATGGCTTGAAGTGGGTTAAAAATGGCTTAAAGAGGGTTAGAAATGGCCAAAAAAGGCTGAAAACATGTAAATACGGTAAAAAAAGGGTAAGAAAAGACAAAAACCAGCTTAAAAATGGTTAGAGAAGTGCAAAACTGGCTGAGAAATGACCAAAGATGGCTTGAAGTGGGTTAAAAATGGCTTATAAGAGGGTTTAGAAATGGCCAAAAATGGCTTCCAAAGGGATAGAGAAGTGCAAAAACGGGTTAGTTACGGCCAAAATGGCCCCAGAAGTGTTAGAGGTGTGCAAACCTGGGTTGGAAAAGGAAAAATATGGCTTCAAACAGGTTGCAAGTGGGCAAAAATGGTTTCGAAGTCGTCAAAATTGGCTTTAAAAGGGTTAGAGATGAGCAAACATGGGTAGAAATGGACAAAACCAGCTTAAAAATGGTTAGAGAAGTGCAAAAACTGGCTGAGAGAAATGACCAAAGATGGCTTGAAGTGGGTTAAAAATGGCAAAAGAGGGTTAGAAATGGCCAAAAAAAAGGCTGAAAACATGTAAAATACGGTAAAAAAAGGGTAAGAAAAGAAAAGACAAAAACCAGCTTAAAAATGGTTAGAGAAGTGCAAAACTGGCTGAGAAATGACCAAAGATGGCTTGAAGTGGGTTAAAAATGGCTTTAAAGAGGGTTAGAAATGCCAAAAATGGCTTCCAAAGGGATAGAGAAGTGCAAAAAACAGGTTAGTTACGGCCAAAATTGGCCCCAGAAGTGTAGAGGTGTGCAAACCTGGTTGTACAAGGAAAAATATGGCTTCAAACGGGTTGCAAGTGGGCAAAAATGGTTTAAAAGTAGTCAAAAATTGGCTTTAAAAGGGTTAGAGATGAGCAAACATGTGTTAGAAATGGACAAAACCAGCTTAAAAATGGTTAGAGAAGTGCAAAAACTGGCTGACAAATGACCAAAGATGGCTTGAAGTGGGTTAAAAATGGCTTAAAGAGGGTTAGAAATGGCCAAAAAAGGCTGAAAACATGTAAAAATACGGTAAAAAAAGGGTAAGAAAAGACAAAAACCAGCTTAAAAATGGCTAGAGAAGTGCAAAACTGGCTGAGAAATGACCAAAGATGGCTTGAAGTGGGTTAAAAATGGCTTCAAAGGGATAGAGAAGTGCAAAAAAACGGGTAGTTACGGCCAAAATTGGCCCAGAAGTGTGCAGAGGTGTGCAAACCTGGGTTGGAACAAGGAAAAATATGGCTTCAAACAGGTTGAAGTGGGCAAAAATGGTTTCTGAAGTCGTCAAAAGTTGGCTAAAATGGGTTATAGAGATGAGCAAACATGGGTCAGAAATGGGACCAAAACCAGCTTTAAAAATGGTTAGAGAAGTGCAAAAACTGCTGAGGAAATGACCAAAGATGCTTGAAGCTGTGATCACAAATGGTTTAAAGAGGGTTAGAAATGCCAAAAGGCTGAAAACATGTAAAATACGGTAAAAAAAAGGGTAAGAAAAGACAAAAACAGCTTAAAAATTATTAGAGAAGTGCAAAACTGGCTGAGAAATACCAAAGATGGCTTGAAGTGGTTTAAAATGCTTAAAGAGGGTTAGAAATGTCCAAGGAAATGGCTGAAACATGTAAAATACGGAAAAAATGGTAAGAAAAGACAAAAACCAGCTTAAAAATGGTAGTGAAGTGCAAAACTGGCTGAGAAATGACCAAAGATGCTAGAAGTGGGTTAAAAATGGCTTTAATGAGGGTTAGAAATTGCCCAAAATGGATTCCAAAGGGATAGAGAAGTGCAAAAACAGGTTAGTTACGGCCAAAATTGGCCCCAGAAGTGTCAGAGGTGTGCAAACCTGGGTTGGAAAAGGAAAAATATGGCTTTCGAAACGGGATGCAAGTGGGCAAAAATGGTTTCGAAGTCGTCAAAGTTGGCTTAAAAGGGTTAGAGATGAGCAACATGGGTTAGATATGGACAAAACCAGCTTAAAAAATGGTTAGAGAAGTGCAAAAACTGGCTGAGAAATGACCAAAGATGGCTTGAAGTGGGTTATAAATGGCTTAAAGAGGGTTTAGAAAATGGCCAAAAAAGGCTGAAACATGTAAAATTACGGTAAAAAACGGGTAAGAAAAGACAAAAACCAGCTTAAAAATGGCTAGAGAAGTGCAAAACTGGCTGAGAAATGACCAAAGATGGCTTGAAGTGGTTAAAAATGGCTTCCAAAGGGATAGAGAAGTGGCAAAAAACGGGTTAGTTACGGCCAAAATTGGCCCCAGAAGTGTCAGAGGTGTGCAAACCTGGGTTGGAAAAGGAAAATATTGGCTTCAAACAGGTTGCAAGTGGGCAAAAATGGTTTCAAAGTCGTCAAAATTGGCTCTTAAAAGGCTTAAGAGATGAGCAAACATGGGTCAGAAATGGACAAAACCAGCTGAAAAATGGTTAGAGAAGTGCAAAACTGGCTGAGAAATGACCAAAGATGGCTTGAAGTGGGTTAAAAATGGCTTAAAGAGGGTTAGAAAATGGCCAAAAAGGGCTGAAAACATGTAAAATACGGTAAAAAAAGGGTAAGAAAAGACAAAAACCAGCTTAAAAATGGTTAGAGAAGTGCAAAACTGGCTGAGAAATGACCAAAGATGGCTTGAAGTGGGTTAAAAATGGCTTAAAGAGGGTTAGAAATGGCCAAGAATGGCTGAAAACATGTAAAATACGGTAAAAAAAAGTTGTAAGGAAAAGACAAAAAACCAGCTATAAAAATGGTTAGAGAAGTGCAAAACTGGGCTGAGAAATGACCAAAGATGGCTAGAAGTGGGTTAAAAATGGCTTAATGAGGGTTAGAAATGCCAAAATTGGATTCCAAAGGGATAGAGAAGTGCAAAAAACAGGTTAGTTACGGCCAAAATTGGCCCCAGAAGTGTCAGAGGTGTGCAAAACCTGGTTGGAAAAGGAAAAATATGGCTTCAAACAGTGTTGCCAAGTGGGCAAAAATGGTTTCAAAGTCGTCAAAATTGGCTTAAAAAGGCTTAGAGATGAGCAAACATGGGTCAGAAATGGACAAAACCAGCTGAAAAATGGTTAGAGAAGTGCAAAACTGGCTGAGAAATGACCAAAGATGGCTTGAAGTGGGTTAAAAATGCTTAAGAGGGTTAGAATGGCAAAAAGGGCTGAAAACATGTAAAATACGGTAAAAAAAGGGTAAGAAAAGACAAAAAACACAGCTTAAAATGGTTAGAGAAGTGCAAAAACTGCTGAGAAATGACCAAAGATGGCTTGAAGTGGGTTAAAAACTGGCTTAAAGGAGGGTTAGAAATGGCCAAGAATGGCTGAAAACATGTAAAATACGGTAAAAAAAGTGTAAGAAAAAGACAAAAACCAGCCTTAAAAATGGTTAGAGAAGTGTGCCAAACTGGCTGAGAAATAACCAAAGATGGGGCTTTGAAGTGGGTAAAAATGGCTTAAAGAGAGGGGTTAGAAATGCCAAAAAAGGCCTGAAAACATGTTAAAATACGGTAAAAAAAGGGTAAGAAAGACAAAAAAAAGCTTAAAAAATGGTTAGAGAAGTTGCAAAACTGGCTTGACGAAATGACCAAAGATGGCTTGAAGTGGGTTACAAAATGGCTTAAAAGAGGTTTAGAAATGCCCAAAAATGGCTTCCAACTGGGATTAGAGAAGTGGAAAAAAAAACGGGTTAGTTACGGCCAAAATTGGCCCCAGAAGTGTTAGAGGTGTGCAAACCTGGGTTGGAAAAGGAAAAATATGGCTTCAAACGAGGTTGCAAGTGGGCAAAAATGGTTTCGAAAAGTAGTCAAAATTGGCTTTAAAAGGGTTAGAGATGAGCAAACATGGGTTAGAAATGGACAAAACCAGCTTAAAAATGGTTAGAGAAGAGCAAAACTGGCTGACAAATGACCAAAGATGGCTTGAAGTGGGTTAAAAATGGCTTAAAGAGGGTTAGAAATGGCCAAAAAAGGCTGAAAACATGTAAAATACGGTAAAAAAAGGGTAAGAAAAGACAAAAACCAGCTTAAAAATGGCTAGAGAAGTGCAAAACTGGCTGAGAAATGACCAAAGATGGCTTGAAGTGGGTTAAAAAATGGCTTCCAAAGGGATAGAGAAGTGCAAAAACGGGTTAGTTACGGCCAAAATTGGCCCCAGAAGTGTCAGAGGTGTGCAAACCTGGGTTGGAAAAGGAAAAATATGGCTTCAAACAGGTTGCAAGTGGGCAAAAATGGTTTCGAAGTCGTCAAAGTTGGCTTAAAAGGGTTAGAGATGAGAAAACATGGGTCAGAAATGGACAAAACCAGCTTAAAAATGGCTAGAGAAGTGAAAAAACTGGCTGAGGAATGACCAAAGATGGCTTGAAGTGTGATAAAAATGGCTTAAAGAGGGTTAGAAATGGCCAAAAAGGCTGAAAACATGTAAAATACGGTAAAAAAAGGGTAAGAAAAGACAAAAACCAGCTTAAAAATTATTAGAGAAGTGCAAAACTGGCTGAGAAATGACCAAAGATGGCTTGAAGTGGGTTAAAAGTGGCTTAAAGAGGGTTAGAAATGTCCAAGAATGGCTGAAAACATGTAAAATACGGTAAAAAAATGGGTAAGAAAAGACAAAAACCAGCTTAAAAATGGTTAGTGAAGTGCAAAACTGGCTGAGAAATGACCAAAGATGGCTAGAAGTGGGTTAAAAATGGCTTCCAAAGGGATAGAGAAGTGCAAAAACGGGTTAGTTACGGCCAAAATTGGCCCCAGAAGTGTCAGAGGTGTGCAAACCTGGGTAGGAAAAGGAAAAATATGGCTTCAAACAGGTTGCAAGTGGGCAAAAATGGTTTCAAAGTCGTCAAAATTGACTTTAAATGGGTTAGAGATGAGCAAACATGGGTCAGAAATGGACAAAACCAGCTTAAAAATGGTTAGAGAAGTGCAAAACTGGCTGAGAAATGACCAAAGATGGCTTGAAGCGTGTCAAAAATGGTTTAAAGAGGGTCAGAAATGGCCAATGGCTGAAAACATGTAAAATACGGTAAAAAAAAGGGTAAGAAAAGACAAAAACAAGCTTAAAAATGGTTAGAGAAGTGCAAAACTGGCTGAGAAATGACCAAAGATGGCTTGAAGTGGGTTATAAATGGCTTAAAGAGGGTTAGAAATGGCCAAAAAAGGCTGAAAACCTGTAAAATACGGTAAAAAAAAGGGTAAGAAAAGACAAAAACCAGCTTAAAAATGGCTAGAGAAGTGCAAAACTGGCTGAGAAATGACCAAAGATGGCTTGAAGTGGGTTAAAAATGGCTTCCAAAGGGATAGAGAAGTGCAAAAACGGGTTAGTTACGGCCAAAATTGGCCCCAGAAGTGTCAGAGGTGTGCAAACCTGGGTAGGAAAAGGAAAAATATGGCTTCAAACAGGTTGCAAGTGGGCAAAAATGGTTTCAAAGTCGTCAAAATTGACTTTAAATGGGTTAGAGATGAGCAAACATGGGTCAGAAATGGACAAAACCAGCTTAAAAATGGTTAGAGAAGTGCAAAACTGGCTGAGAAATGACCAAAGATGGCTTGAAGTGGATTAAAAATGGCTTAAAGAGGGTTAGAAATGGCCAAAAAAGGCTGAAAACATGTAAAATACGGTAAAAAAAGGGTAAGAAAAGACAAAAACCAGCTTAAAAATGGTTAGAGAAGTGCAAAACTGGCTGAGAAATGACCAAAGATGGCTTGAAGTGGGTTAAAAATGGCTTAAAGAGGGTTAGAAATTGCCAAAATTGGATTCCAAAGGGATAGAGAAGTGCAAAAACAGGTTAGTTACGGCCAAAATTGGCCCCAGAAGTGTCAGAGGTGTGCAAACCTGGGTTGGAAAAGGAAAAATATGGCTTCAAACGGGATGCAAGTGTGCAAAAATGGTTTCGAAGTCGTCAAAGTTGGCTTAAAAGGGTTAGAGATGAGCAAACATGGGTTAGATATGGACAAAACCAGCTTAAAAATGGTTAGAGAAGTGCAAAACTGGCTGAGAAATGACCAAAGATGGCTTGAAGTGGGTTAAAAATGGCTTAAAGAGGGTTAGAAATGGCCAAAAATGGCTTCCAAAGGGATAGAGAAGTGCAAAAACGGGTTAGTTACGGCCAAAATTGGCCCCAGAAGTGTTAGAGGTGTGCAAACCTGGGTTGGAAAAGGAAAAATATGGCTTCAAACAGGTTGCAAGTGGGCAAAAATGGTTTCGAAGTCATCAAAATTGGCTTTAAAAGGGTTAGAGATGAGCAAACATGGGTTAGAAATGGACAAAACCAGCTGAAAAATGGTTAGAGAAGTGCAAAACTGGCTGACAAATGACCAAAGATGGCTTGAAGTGGGTTAAAAATGGCTTAAAGAGGGTTAGAAATGGCCAAAAAAGGCTGAAAACATGTAAAATACGGTAAAAAAAGGGTAAGAAAAGACAAAAACCAGCTTAAAAATGGTTAGAGAAGTGCAAAAACTGGCTGAGAAATGACCAAAGATGGCTTGAAGTGGGTTAAAAATGGCTTAAAGAGGGTTAGAAATGGCCAAAAATGGCTTCCAAAGGGATAGAGAAGTGCAAAAAACGGGTTAGTTACGGCCAAAATTGGCCCCAGAAGTGTTAGAGGTGTGCAAACCTGGGTTGGAAAAGGAAAAATATGGCTTCAAACAGGTTGCAAGTGGGCAAAAATGGTTTCGAAGTCATCAAAATTGGCTTTAAAAGGGTTAGAGATGAGCAAACATGGGTTAGAAATGGACAAAACCAGCTGAAAAATGGTTAGAGAAGTGCAAAACTGGCTGAGAAATAACCAAAGATGGCTTGAAGTGGGTTAAAAATGGCTTAAAGAGGGTTAGAAATGGCCAAAAAAAGGCTGAAAACATGTAAAATACGGTAAAAAAAAGGGTAAGAAAAGACAAAAAAAAGCTTAAAAATGGTTAGAGAAGTGCAAAACTGGCTGAGAAATGACCAAAGATGGCTTGAAGTGGGTTAAAAATGGCTTAAAGAGGGTTAGAAATGCCCAAAAATGGCTTCCAAAGGGATAGAGAAGTGGAAAAACAGGTTAGTTACGGCCAAAATTGGCCCCAGAAGTGTTAGAGGTGTGCAAACCTGGGTTGGAAAAGGAAAAATATGGCTTCAAACGGGTTGCAAGTGGGCAAAAATGGTTTAAAAGTAGTCAAAATTGGCTTTAAAAGGGTTAGAGATGAGCAAACATGGGTTAGAAATGGACAAAACCAGCTTAAAAATGGTTAGAGAAGTGCAAAACTGGCTGACAAATGACCAAAGATGGCTTGAAGTGGGTTAAAAATGGCTTAAAGAGGGTTAGAAATGGCCAAAAAAGGCTGAAAACATGTAAAATACGGTAAAAAAAGGGTAAGAAAAGACAAAAACCAGCTTAAAAATGGCTAGAGAAGTGCAAAACTGGCTGAGAAATGACCAAAGATGGCTTGAAGTGGGTTAAAAATGGCTTCCAAAGGGATAGAGAAGTGCAAAAAACGGGTTAGTTACGGCCAAAATTGGCCCCAGAAGTGTCAGAGGTGTGCAAACCTGGGTTGGAAAAGGAAAAATATGGCTTCAAACAGGTTGCAAGTGGGCAAAAATGGTTTCGAAGTCGTCAAAGTTGGCTTAAAAGGGTTAGAGATGAGAAAACATGGGTCAGAAATGGACAAAACCAGCTTAAAAATGGCTAGAGAAGTGAAAAACTGGCTGAGGAATGACCAAAGATGGCTTGAAGTGTGATAAAAATGGCTTAAAGAGGGTTAGAAATGGCCAAAAAAGGCTGAAAACATGTAAAATACGGTAAAAAAAGGGTAAGAAAAGACAAAAACCAGCTTAAAAATTATTAGAGAAGTGCAAAACTGGCTGAGAAATGACCAAAGATGGCTTGAAGTGGGTTAAAAGTGGCTTAAAGAGGGTTAGAAATGTCCAAGAATGGCTGAAAACATGTAAAATACGGTAAAAAAATGGGTAAGAAAAGACAAAAACCAGCTTAAAAATGGTTAGTGAAGTGCAAAACTGGCTGAGAAATGACCAAAGATGGCTAGAAGTGGGTTAAAAATGGCTTAATGAGGGTTAGAAATTGCCAAAATTGGATTCCAAAGGGATAGAGAAGTGCAAAAAACAGGTTAGTTACGGCCAAAATTGGCCCCAGAAGTGTCAGAGGTGTGCAAACCTGGGTTGGAAAAGGAAAAATATGGCTTCGAACGGGATGCAAGTGGGCAAAAATGGTTTCGAAGTCGTCAAAGTTGGCTTAAAAGGGTTAGAGATGAGCAACCATGGGTTAGATATGGACAAAACCAGCTTAAAAATGGTTAGAGAAGTGCAAAACTGGCTGAGAAATGACCAAAGATGGCTTGAAGTGGGTTATAAATGGCTTAAAGAGGGTTAGAAATGGCCAAAAAAGGCTGAAAACATGTAAAATACGGTAAAAAACGGGTAAGAAAAGACAAAAACCAGCTTAAAAATGGCTAGAGAAGTGCAAAAACTGGCTGAGAAATGACCAAAGATGGCTTGAAGTGGGTTAAAAAATGGCTTCCAAAGGGATAGAGAAGTGCAAAAAACGGGTTAGTTACGGCCAAAATTGGCCCCAGAAGTGTCAGAGGTGTGCAAACCTGGGTTGGAAAAGGAAAAATATGGCTTCAAACAGGTTGCAAGTGGGCAAAAATGGTTTCAAAGTCGTCAAAATTGGCTTTAAAAGGGTTAGAGATGAGCAAACATGGGTTAGATATGGACAAAACCAGCTGAAAAATGGTTAGAGAAGTGCAAAACTGGCTGACAAATGACCAAAGATGGCTTGAAGTGGGTTAAAAAATGGCTTAAAGAGGGTTAGAAATGGCCAAAAAAGGCTGAAAACATGTAAAATACGGTAAAAAAAAGGGTAAGAAAAGACAAAAACCAGCTTAAAAATGGTTAGAGAAGTGCAAAACTGGCTGAGAAATGACCAAAGATGGCTTGAAGTGGGTTAAAAATGGCTTAAAGAGGGTTAGAAATGGCCAAAAATGGCTTCCAAAGGGATAGAGAAGTGCAAAAACGGGTTAGTTACGGCCAAAATTGGCCCCAGAAGTTTAGAGGTGTGCAAACCTGGGTTGGAAAAGGAAAAATATGGCTTCAAAACAGGTTGCAAGTGGGCAAAAATGGTTTCGAAGTCATCAAAATTGGCTTTAAAAGGGTTAGAGATGAGCAAACATGGGTTAGAAATGGACAAAACCAGCTGAAAAAATGGTTAGAGAAGTGCAAAACTGGCTGAGAAATAACCAAAGATGGCTTGAAGTGGGTTAAAAATGGCTTAAAGAGGGTTAGAAATGGCCAAAAAAGGCTGAAAACATGTAAAATACGGTAAAAAAAGGGTAAGAAAAGACAAAAACCAGCTTAAAAATTATTAGAGAAGTGCAAAACTGGCTGAGAAATGACCAAAGATGGCTTGAAGTGGGTTAAAAATGGCTTAAAGAGGGTTAGAAATGTCCAAGAATGGCTGAAAACATGTAAAATACGGTAAAAAAATGGGTAAGAAAGACAAAAACCAGCTTAAAAATGGTTAGTGAAGTGCAAAACTGGCTGAGAAATGACCAAAGATGGCTAGAAGTGGGTTAAAAATGGCTTAATGAGGGTTAGAAATTGCCAAAATTGGATTCCAAAGGATAGAGAAGTGCAAAAAACAGGTTAGTTACGGCCAAAATTGGCCCCAGAAGTGTCAGAGGTGTGCAAACCTGGGTTGGAAAAGGAAAAATATGGCTTCGAACGGGATGCAAGTGGGCAAAAATGGTTTCGAAGTCGTCAAAGTTGGCTTAAAAGGGTTAGAGATGAGCAACCATGGGTTAGATATGGACAAAACCAGCTTAAAAATGGTTAGAGAAGTGCAAAACTGGCTGAGAAATGACCAAAGATGGCTTGAAGTGGGTTATAAATGGCTTAAAGAGGGTTAGAAATGGCCAAAAAAGGCTGAAAACATGTAAAATACGGTAAAAAAAAGGGTAAGAAAAGACAAAAACCAGCTTAAAAATGGCTAGAGAAGTGCAAAACTGGCTGAGAAATGACCAAAGATGGCTTGAAGTGGGTTAAAAATGGCTTCCAAAGGGATAGAGAAGTGCAAAAACGGGTTAGTTACGGCCAAAATTGGCCCCAGAAGTGTCAGAGGTGTGCAAACCTGGGTTGGAAAAGGAAAAATATGGCTTCAAACAGGTTGCAAGTGGGCAAAAATGGTTTCAAAGTCGTCAAAATTGGCTTAAAAGGCTTAGAGATGAGCAAACATGGGTCAGAAATGGACAAAACCAGCTGAAAAATGGTTAGAGAAGTGCAAAACTGGCTGAGAAATGACCAAAGATGGCTTGAAGTGGGTTAAAAATGGCTTAAAGAGGGTTAGAAATGGCCAAAAAGGGCTGAAAACATGTAAAATACGGTAAAAAAAGGGTAAGAAAAGACAAAAACCAGCTTAAAAATGGTTAGAGAAGTGCAAAACTGGCTGAGAAATGACCAAAGATGGCTTGAAGTGGGTTAAAAATGGCTTAAAGAGGGTTAGAAATGGCCAAGAATGGCTGAAAACATGTAAAATACGGTAAAAAAAAGTGTAAGAAAAGACAAAAACCAGCTTAAAAATGGTTAGAGAAGTGCAAAACTGGCTGAGAAATGACCAAAGATGGCTAGAAGTGGGTTAAAAATGGCTTAATGAGGGTTAGAAATTGCCAAAATTGGATTCCAAAGGGATAGAGAAGTGCAAAAACAGGTTAGTTACGGCCAAAATTGGCCCCAGAAGTGTCAGAGGTGTGCAAACCTGGGTTGGAAAAGGAAAAATATGGCTTCAAACGGGATGCAAGTGTGCAAAAATGGTTTCGAAGTCGTCAAAGTTGGCTTAAAAGGGTTAGAGATGAGAAAACATGGGTCAGAAATGGACAAAACCAGCTTAAAAATGGCTAGAGAAGTGAAAAACTGGCTGAGGAATGACCAAAGATGGCTTGAAGTGTGATAAAAATGGCTTAAAGAGGGTTAGAAATGGCCAAAAAAGGCTGAAAACATGTAAAATACGGTAAAAAAAGGGTAAGAAAAGACAAAAACCAGCTTAAAAATGGCTAGAGAAGTGCAAAACTGGCTGAGAAATGACCAAAGATGGCTTGAAGTGGGTTAAAAATGGCTTCCAAAGGGATAGAGAAGTGCAAAAAACGGGTTAGTTACGGCCAAAATTGGCCCCAGAAGTGTCAGAGGTGTGCAAACCTGGGTTGGAAAAGGAAAAATATGGCTTCAAACAGGTTGCAAGTGGGCAAAAATGGTTTCGAAGTCGTCAAAGTTGGCTTAAAAGGGTTAGAGATGAGAAAACATGGGTCAGAAATGGACAAAACCAGCTTAAAAATGGCTAGAGAAGTGAAAAACTGGCTGAGGAATGACCAAAGATGGCTTGAAGTGTGATAAAAATGGCTTAAAGAGGGTTAGAAATGGCCAAAAAAGGCTGAAAACATGTAAAATACGGTAAAAAAAAGGGTAAGAAAAGACAAAACCAGCTTAAAAAATTATTAGAGAAGTGCAAAACTGGCTGAGAAATGACCAAAGATGGCTTGAAGTGGGTTAAAAGTGGCTTAAAGAGGGTTAGAAATGTCCAAGAATGGCTGAAAACATGTAAAATACGGTAAAAAAATGGGTAAGAAAAGACAAAAACCAGCTTAAAAATGGTTAGTGAAGTGCAAAACTGGCTGAGAAATGACCAAAGATGGCTAGAAGTGGGTTAAAAATGGCTTAATGAGGGTTAGAAATTGCCAAAATTGGATTCCAAAGGGATAGAGAAGTGCAAAAACAGGTTAGTTACGGCCAAAATTGGCCCCAGAAGTGTCAGAGGTGTGCAAACCTGGGTTGGAAAAGGAAAAATATGGCTTCGAACGGGATGCAAGTGGGCAAAAATGGTTTCGAAGTCGTCAAAGTTGGCTTAAAAGGGTTAGAGATGAGCAACCATGGGTTAGATATGGACAAAACCAGCTTAAAAATGGTTAGAGAAGTGCAAAACTGGCTGAGAAATGACCAAAGATGGCTTGAAGTGGGTTATAAATGGCTTAAAGAGGGTTAGAAATGGCCAAAAAAGGCTGAAAACATGTAAAATACGGTAAAAAACGGGTAAGAAAAGACAAAAACCAGCTTAAAAATGGCTAGAGAAGTGCAAAACTGGCTGAGAAATGACCAAAGATGGCTTGAAGTGGGTTAAAAATGGCTTCCAAAGGGATAGAGAAGTGCAAAAAACGGGTTAGTTACGGCCAAAATTGGCCCCAGAAGTGTCAGAGGTGTGCAAACCTGGGTTGGAAAAGGAAAAATATGGCTTCAAACAGGTTGCAAGTGGGCAAAAATGGTTTCAAAGTCGTCAAAATTGGCTTTAAAAGGGTTAGAGATGAGCAAACATGGGTTAGAAATGGACAAAACCAGCTGAAAAATGGTTAGAGAAGTGCAAAACTGGCTGACAAATGACCAAAGATGGCTTGAAGTGGGTTAAAAATGGCTTAAAGAGGGTTAGAAATGGCCAAAAAAGGCTGAAAACATGTAAAATACGGTAAAAAAAGGGTAAGAAAAGACAAAAACCAGCTTAAAAATGGTTAGAGAAGTGCAAAACTGGCTGAGAAATGACCAAAGATGGCTTGAAGTGGGTTAAAAATGGCTTAAAGAGGGTTAGAAATGGCCAAAAATGGCTTCCAAAGGGATAGAGAAGTGCAAAAACGGGTTAGTTACGGCCAAAATTGGCCCCAGAAGTGTTAGAGGTGTGCAAACCTGGGTTGGAAAAGGAAAAATATGGCTTCAAACAGGTTGCAAGTGGGCAAAAATGGTTTCGAAGTCATCAAAATTGGCTTTAAAAGGGTTAGAGATGAGCAAACATGGGTTAGAAATGGACAAAACCAGCTGAAAAATGGTTAGAGAAGTGCAAAACTGGCTGAGAAATGACCAAAGATGGCTAGAAGTGGGTTAAAAATGGCTTAATGAGGGTTAGAAATTGCCAAAATTGGATTCCAAAGGGATAGAGAAGTGCAAAAACAGGTTAGTTACGGCCAAAATTGGCCCCAGAAGTGTCAGAGGTGTGCAAACCTGGGTTGGAAAAGGAAAAATATGGCTTCGAACGGGATGCAAGTGGGCAAAAATGGTTTCGAAGTCGTCAAAGTTGGCTTAAAAGGGTTAGAGATGAGCAACCATGGGTTAGATATGGACAAAACCAGCTTAAAAATGGTTAGAGAAGTGCAAAACTGGCTGAGAAATGACCAAAGATGGCTTGAAGTGGGTTATAAATGGCTTAAAGAGGGTTAGACATGGCCAAAAAAGGCTGAAAACATGTAAAATACGGTAAAAAACGGGTAAGAAAAGACAAAAACCAGCTTAAAAATGGTTAGAGAAGTGCAAAACTGGCTGAGAAATAACCAAAGATGGCTTGAAGTGGGTTAAAAATGGCTTCCAAAGGGATAGAGAAGTGCAAAAACGGGTTAGTTACGGCCAAAATTGGCCCCAGAAGTGTCAGAGGTGTGCAAACCTGGGTTGGAAAAGGAAAAATATGGCTTCAAACAGGTTGCAAGTGGGCAAAAATGGTTTCAAAGTCGTCAAAATTGGCTTTAAAAGGGTTAGAGATGAGCAAACATGGGTTAGAAATGGACAAAACCAGCTGAAAAATGGTTAGAGAAGTGCAAAACTGGCTGACAAATGACCAAAGATGGCTTGAAGTGGGTTAAAAATGGCTTAAAGAGGGTTAGAAATGGCCAAAAAAGGCTGAAAACATGTAAAATACGGTAAAAAAAGGGTAAGAAAAGACAAAAACCAGCTTAAAAATGGTTAGAGAAGTGCAAAACTGGCTGAGAAATGACCAAAGATGGCTTGAAGTGGGTTAAAAATGGCTTAAAGAGGGTTAGAAATGGCCAAAAATGGCTTCCAAAGGGATAGAGAAGTGCAAAAACGGGTTAGTTACGGCCAAAATTGGCCCCAGAAGTTTTAGAGGTGTGCAAACCTGGGTTGGAAAAGGAAAAATATGGCTTCAAACAGGTTGCAAGTGGGCAAAAATGGTTTCGAAGTCATCAAAATTGGCTTTAAAAGGGTTAGAGATGAGCAAACATGGGTTAGAAATGGACAAAACCAGCTGAAAAATGGTTAGAGAAGTGCAAAACTGGCTGAGAAATAACCAAAGATGGCTTGAAGTGGGTTAAAAATGGCTTAAAGAGGGTTAGAAATGGCCAAAAAAGGCTGAAAACATGTAAAATACGGTAAAAAAAGGGTAAGAAAAGACAAAAACCAGCTTAAAAATGGTTAGAGAAGTGCAAAACTGGCTGAGAAATGACCAAAGATGGCTTGAAGTGGGTTAAAAATGGCTTAAAGAGGGTTAGAAATGCCCAAAAATGGCTTCCAAAGGGATAGAGAAGTGGAAAAACAGGTTAGTTACGGCCAAAATTGGCCCCAGAAGTGTTAGAGGTGTGCAAACCTGGGTTGGAAAAGGAAAAATATGGCTTCAAACGGGTTGCAAGTGGGCAAAAATGGTTTAAAAGTAGTCAAAATTGGCTTTAAAAGGGTTAGAGATGAGCAAACATGGGTTAGAAATGGACAAAACCAGCTTAAAAATGGTTAGAGAAGTGCAAAACTGGCTGACAAATGACCAAAGATGGCTTGAAGTGGGTTAAAAATGGCTTAAAGAGGGTTAGAAATGGCCAAAAAAGGCTGAAAACATGTAAAATACGGTAAAAAAAGGGTAAGAAAAGACAAAAACCAGCTTAAAAATGGCTAGAGAAGTGCAAAACTGGCTGAGAAATGACCAAAGATGGCTTGAAGTGGGTTAAAAAATGGCTTCCAAAGGGATAGAGAAGTGCAAAAACGGGTTAGTTACGGCCAAAATTGGCCCCAGAAGTGTCAGAGGTGTGCAAACCTGGGTTGGAAAAGGAAAAATATGGCTTCAAACAGGTTGCAAGTGGGCAAAAATGGTTTCGAAGTCGTCAAAGTTGGCTTAAAAGGGTTAGAGATGAGAAAACATGGGTCAGAAATGGACAAAACCAGCTTAAAAATGGCTAGAGAAGTGAAAAACTGGCTGAGGAATGACCAAAGATGGCTTGAAGTGTGATAAAAATGGCTTAAAGAGGGTTAGAAATGGCCAAAAAAGGCTGAAAACATGTAAAATACGGTAAAAAAAGGGTAAGAAAAGACAAAAACCAGCTTAAAAATTATTAGAGAAGTGCAAAACTGGCTGAGAAATGACCAAAGATGGCTTGAAGTGGGTTAAAAGTGGCTTAAAGAGGGTTAGAAATGTCCAAGAATGGCTGAAAACATGTAAAATACGGTAAAAAAATGGGTAAGAAAAGACAAAAACCAGCTTAAAAATGGTTAGTGAAGTGCAAAACTGGCTGAGAAATGACCAAAGATGGCTAGAAGTGGGTTAAAAATGGCTTAATGAGGGTTAGAAATTGCCAAAATTGGATTCCAAAGGGATAGAGAAGTGCAAAAACAGGTTAGTTACGGCCAAAATTGGCCCCAGAAGTGTCAGAGGTGTGCAAACCTGGGTTGGAAAAGGAAAAATATGGCTTCGAACGGGATGCAAGTGGGCAAAAATGGTTTCGAAGTCGTCAAAGTTGGCTTAAAAGGGTTAGAGATGAGCAACCATGGGTTAGATATGGACAAAACCAGCTTAAAAATGGTTAGAGAAGTGCAAAACTGGCTGAGAAATGACCAAAGATGGCTTGAAGTGGGTTATAAATGGCTTAAAGAGGGTTAGAAATGGCCAAAAAAGGCTGAAAACATGTAAAATACGGTAAAAAACGGGTAAGAAAAGACAAAAACCAGCTTAAAAATTATTAGAGAAGTGCAAAACTGGCTGAGAAATGACCAAAGATGGCTTGAAGTGGGTTAAAAGTGGCTTCCAAAGGGATAGAGAAGTGCAAAAACGGGTTAGTTACGGCCAAAATTGGCCCCAGAAGTGTCAGAGGTGTGCAAACCTGGGTTGGAAAAGGAAAAATATGGCTTCAAACAGGTTGCAAGTGGGCAAAAATGGTTTCAAAGTCGTCAAAATTGGCTTAAAAGGCTTAGAGATGAGCAAACATGGGTCAGAAATGGACAAAACCAGCTGAAAAATGGTTAGAGAAGTGCAAAACTGGCTGAGAAATGACCAAAGATGGCTTGAAGTGGGTTAAAAATGGCTTAAAGAGGGTTAGAAATGGCCAAAAAGGGCTGAAAACATGTAAAATACGGTAAAAAAAGGGTAAGAAAAGACAAAAACCAGCTTAAAAATGGTTAGAGAAGTGCAAAACTGGCTGAGAAATGACCAAAGATGGCTTGAAGTGGGTTAAAAATGGCTTAAAGAGGGTTAGAAATGGCCAAGAATGGCTGAAAACATGTAAAATACGGTAAAAAAAAGTGTAAGAAAAGACAAAAACCAGCTTAAAAATGGTTAGAGAAGTGCAAAACTGGCTGAGAAATGACCAAAGATGGCTAGAAGTGGGTTAAAAATGGCTTAATGAGGGTTAGAAATTGCCAAAATTGGATTCCAAAGGGATAGAGAAGTGCAAAAACAGGTTAGTTACGGCCAAAATTGGCCCCAGAAGTGTCAGAGGTGTGCAAACCTGGGTTGGAAAAGGAAAAATATGGCTTCAAACGGGATGCAAGTGTGCAAAAATGGTTTCGAAGTCGTCAAAGTTGGCTTAAAAGGGTTAGAGATGAGAAAACATGGGTCAGAAATGGACAAAACCAGCTTAAAAAATGGTTAGAGAAGTGAAAAACTGGCTGAGGAATGACCAAAGATGGCTTGAAGTGTGATAAAAATGGCTTAAAGAGGGTTAGAAATGGCCAAAAAAGGCTGAAAACATGTAAAATACGGTAAAAAAAGGGTAAGAAAAGACAAAAACCAGCTTAAAAATGGCTAGAGAAGTGCAAAACTGGCTGAGAAATGACCAAAGATGGCTTGAAGTGGGTTAAAAATGGCTTCCAAAGGGATAGAGAAGTGCAAAAACGGGTTAGTTACGGCCAAAATTGGCCCCAGAAGTGTCAGAGGTGTGCAAACCTGGGTTGGAAAAGGAAAAATATGGCTTCAAAACAGGTTGCAAGTGGGCAAAAAATGGTTTCGAAGTCGTCAAAGTTGGCTTAAAAGGGTTAGAGATGAGAAAACATGGGTCAGAAATGGACAAAACCAGCTTAAAAATGGCTAGAGAAGTGAAAAACTGGCTGAGGAATGACCAAAGATGGCTTGAAGTGTGATAAAAATGGCTTAAAGAGGGTTAGAAATGGCCAAAAAAGGCTGAAAACATGTAAAATACGGTAAAAAAAGGGTAAGAAAAGACAAAAACCAGCTTAAAAATTATTAGAGAAGTGCAAAACTGGCTGAGAAATGACCAAAGATGGCTTGAAGTGGGTTAAAAGTGGCTTAAAGAGGGTTAGAAATGTCCAAGAATGGCTGAAAACATGTAAAATACGGTAAAAAAAATGGGTAAGAAAAGACAAAAACCAGCTTAAAAATGGTTAGTGAAGTGCAAAACTGGCTGAGAAATGACCAAAGATGGCTAGAAGTGGGTTAAAAATGGCTTAATGAGGGTTAGAAATTGCCAAAATTGGATTCCAAAGGGATAGAGAAGTGCAAAAACAGGTTAGTTACGGCGAAAATTGGCCCCAGAAGTGTCAGAGGTGTGCAAACCTGGGTTGGAAAAGGAAAAATATGGCTTCGAACGGGATGCAAGAGGGCAAAAATGGTTTCGAAGTCGTCAAAGTTGGCTTAAAAGGGTTAGAGATGAGCAACCATGGGTTAGATATGGACAAAACCAGCTTAAAAATGGTTAGAGAAGTGCAAAACTGGCTGAGAAATGACCAAAGATGGCTTGAAGTGGGTTATAAATGGCTTAAAGAGGGTTAGAAATGGCCAAAAAAGGCTGAAAACATGTAAAATACGGTAAAAAACGGGTAAGAAAAGACAAAAACCAGCTTAAAAATGGCTAGAGAAGTGCAAAACTGGCTGAGAAATGACCAAAGATGGCTTGAAGTGGGTTAAAAATGGCTTCCAAAGGGATAGAGAAGTGCAAAAACGGGTTAGTTACGGCCAAAATTGGCCCCAGAAGTGTCAGAGGTGTGCAAACCTGGGTTGGAAAAGGAAAAATATGGCTTCAAACAGGTTGCAAGTGGGCAAAAATGGTTTCAAAGTCGTCAAAATTGGCTTTAAAAGGGTTAGAGATGAGCAAACATGGGTTAGAAATGGACAAAACCAGCTGAAAAATGGTTAGAGAAGTGCAAAACTGGCTGACAAATGACCAAAGATGGCTTGAAGTGGGTTAAAAATGGCTTAAAGAGGGTTAGAAATGGCCAAAAAAGGCTGAAAACATGTAAAATACGGTAAAAAAAGGGTAAGAAAAGACAAAAACCAGCTTAAAAATGGTTAGAGAAGTGCAAAACTGGCTGAGAAATGACCAAAGATGGCTTGAAGTGGGTTAAAAATGGCTTAAAGAGGGTTAGAAATGGCCAAAAATGGCTTCCAAAGGGATAGAGAAGTGCAAAAACGGGTTAGTTACGGCCAAAATTGGCCCCAGAAGTGTTAGAGGTGTGCAAACCTGGGTTGGAAAAGGAAAAATATGGCTTCAAACAGGTTGCAAGTGGGCAAAAATGGTTTCGAAGTCATCAAAATTGGCTTTAAAAGGGTTAGAGATGAGCAAACATGGGTTAGAAATGGACAAAACCAGCTGAAAAATGGTTAGAGAAGTGCAAAACTGGCTGAGAAATAACCAAAGATGGCTTGAAGTGGGTTAAAAATGGCTTAAAGAGGGTTAGAAATGGCCAAAAAAGGCTGAAAACATGTAAAATACGGTAAAAAAAAGGGTAAGAAAAGACAAAAACCAGCTTAAAAATGGTTAGAGAAGTGCAAAACTGGCTGAGAAATGACCAAAGATGGCTTGAAGTGGGTTAAAAATGGCTTAAAGAGGGTTAGAAATGCCCAAAAATGGCTTCCAAAGGGATAGAGAAGTGGAAAAACAGGTTAGTTACGGCCAAAATTGGCCCCAGAAGTGTTAGAGGTGTGCAAACCTGGGTTGGAAAAGGAAAAATATGGCTTCAAACGGGTTGCAAGTGGGCAAAAATGGTTTAAAAGTAGTCAAAATTGGCTTTAAAAGGGTTAGAGATGAGCAAACATGGGTTAGAAATGGACAAAACCAGCTTAAAAATGGTTAGAGAAGTGCAAAACTGGCTGACAAATGACCAAAGATGGCTTGAAGTGGGTTAAAAATGGCTTAAAGAGGGTTAGAAATGGCCAAAAAAAGGCTGAAAACATGTAAAATACGGTAAAAAAAGGGTAAGAAAAGACAAAAACCAGCTTAAAAATGGCTAGAGAAGTGCAAAACTGGCTGAGAAATGACCAAAGATGGCTTGAAGTGGGTTAAAAATGGCTTCCAAAGGGATAGAGAAGTGCAAAAAACGGGTTAGTTACGGCCAAAATTGGCCCCAGAAGTGTCAGAGGTGTGCAAACCTGGGTTGGAAAAGGAAAAATATGGCTTCAAACAGGTTGCAAGTGGGCAAAAATGGTTTCGAAGTCGTCAAAGTTGGCTTAAAAGGGTTAGAGATGAGAAAACATGGGTCAGAAATGGACAAAACAAGTTTAAAAATGGCTAGAGAAGTGAAAAACTGGCTGAGGAATGACCAAAGATGGCTTGAAGTGTGATAAAAATGGCTTAAAGAGGGTTAGAAATGGCCAAAAAAGGCTGAAAACATGTAAAATACGGTAAAAAAAGGGTAAGAAAAGACAAAAACCAGCTTAAAAATGGCTAGAGAAGTGCAAAACTGGCTGAGAAATGACCAAAGATGGCTTGAAGTGGGTTAAAAATGGCTTCCAAAGGGATAGAGAAGTGCAAAAACGGGTTAGTTACGGCCAAAATTGGCCCCAGAAGTGTCAGAGGTGTGCAAACCTGGGTTGGAAAAGGAAAAATATGGCTTCAAACAGGTTGCAAGTGGGCAAAAATGGTTTCGAAGTCGTCAAAGTTGGCTTAAAAGGGTTAGAGATGAGAAAACATGGGTCAGAAATGGACAAAACCAGCTTAAAAATGGCTAGAGAAGTGAAAAACTGGCTGAGGAATGACCAAAGGTGGCTTGAAGTGTGATAAAAATGGCTTAAAGAGGGTTAGAAATGGCCAAAAAAGGCTGAAAACATGTAAAATACGGTAAAAAAAGGGTAAGAAAAGACAAAAACCAGCTTAAAAATGGCTAGAGAAGTGCAAAACTGGCTGAGAAATGACCAAAGATGGCTTGAAGTGGGTTAAAAGTGGCTTAAAGAGGGTTAGAAATGTCCAAGAATGGCTGAAAACATGTAAAATACGGTAAAAAAATGGGTAAGAAAAGACAAAAACCAGCTTAAAAATGGTTAGTGAAGTGCAAAACTGGCTGAGAAATGACCAAAGATGGCTAGAAGTGGGTTAAAAATGGCTTAATGAGGGTTAGAAATTGCCAAAATTGGATTCCAAAGGGATAGAGAAGTGCAAAAACAGGTTAGTTACGGCCAAAATTGGCCCCAGAAGTGTCAGAGGTGTGCAAACCTGGGTTGGAAAAGGAAAAATATGGCTTCGAACGGGATGCAAGTGGGCAAAAATGGTTTCGAAGTCGTCAAAGTTGGCTTAAAAGGGTTAGAGATGAGCAAACATGGGTTAGATATGGACAAAACCAGCTTAAAAATGGTTAGAGAAGTGCAAAACTGGCTGAGAAATGACCAAAGATGGCTTGAAGTGGGTTATAAATGGCTTAAAGAGGGTTAGAAATGGCCAAAAAAGGCTGAAAACATGTAAAATACGGTAAAAAAAGGGTAAGAAAAGACAAAAACCAGCTTAAAAATGGCTAGAGAAGTGCAAAACTGGCTGAGAAATGACCAAAGATGGCTTGAAGTGGGTTAAAAATGGCTTCCAAAGGGATAGAGAAGTGCAAAAACGGGTTAGTTACGGCCAAAATTGGCCCCAGAAGTGTCAGAGGTGTGCAAACCTGGGTTGGAAAAGGAAAAATATGGCTTCAAACAGGTTGCAAGTGGGCAAAAATGGTTTAAAAGTAGTCAAAATTGGCTTTAAAAGGGTTAGAGATGAGCAAACATGGGTTAGAAATGGACAAAACCAGCTGAAAAAATGGTTAGAGAAGTGCAAAACTGGCTGACAAATGACCAAAGATGGCTTGAAGTGGGTTAAAAATGGCTTAAAGAGGGTTAGAAATGGCCAAAAAAGGCTGAAAACATGTAAAATACGGTAAAAAAAGGGTAAGAAAAGACAAAAACCAGCTTAAAAATGGTTAGAGAAGTGCAAAACTGGCTGAGAAATGACCAAAGATGGCTTGAAGTGGGTTAAAAATGGCTTAAAGAGGGTTAGAAATGGCCAAGAATGGCTGAAAACATGTAAAATACGGTAAAAAAAAGTGTAAGAAAAGACAAAAACCAGCTTAAAAATGGTTAGAGAAGTGCAAAACTGGCTGAGAAATGACCAAAGATGGCTAGAAGTGGGTTAAAAATGGCTTAATGAGGGTTAGAAATTGCCAAAATTGGATTCCAAAGGGATAGAGAAGTGCAAAAAACAGGTTAGTTACGGCCAAAATTGGCCCCAGAAGTGTCAGAGGTGTGCAAACCTGGGTTGGAAAAGGAAAAATATGGCTTCAAACGGGATGCAAGTGTGCAAAAATGGTTTCGAAGTCGTCAAAGTTGGCTTAAAAGGGTTAGAGATGAGCAAACATGGGTTAGATATGGACAAAACCAGCTTAAAAATGGTTAGAGAAGTGCAAAACTGGCTGAGAAATGACCAAAGATGGCTTGAAGTGGGTTAAAAATGGCTTAAAGAGGGTTAGAAATGGCCAAAAATGGCTTCCAAAGGGATAGAGAAGTGCAAAAAACGGGTTAGTTACGGCCAAAATTGGCCCCAGAAGTGTTAGAGGTGTGCAAAACTGGGTTGGAAAAGGAAAAATATGGCTTCAAACGGGTTGCAAGTGGGCAAAAATGGTTTAAAAGTAGTCAAAATTGGCTTTAAAAGGGTTAGAGATGAGCAAACAGGGGTTAGAAATGGACAAAACCAGCTGAAAAATGGTTAGAGAAGTGCAAAACTGGCTGAGAAATAACCAAAGATGGCTTGAAGTGGGTTAAAAATGGCTTAAAGAGGGTTAGAAATGGCCAAAAAAGGCTGAAAACATGTAAAATACGGTAAAAAAAGGGTAAGAAAAGACAAAAAAAAGCTTAAAAATGGTTAGAGAAGTGCAAAACTGGCTGAGAAATGACCAAAGATGGCTTGAAGTGGGTTAAAAATGGCTTAGTGAGGGTTAGAAATGCCCAAAAATGGCTTCCAAAGGGATAGAGAAGTGGAAAAAACAGGTTAGTTACGGCCAAAATTGGCCCCAGAAGTGTTAGAGGTGTGCAAACCTGGGTTGGAAAAGGAAAAATATGGCTTCAAACGGGTTGCAAGTGGGCAAAAATGGTTTAAAAGTAGTCAAAATTGGCTTTAAAAGGGTTAGAGATGAGCAAACATGGGTTAGAAATGGACAAAACCAGCTGAAAAATGGTTAGAGAAGTGCAAAACTGGCTGAGAAATGACCAAAGATGGCTTGAAGTGGGTTAAAAATGGCTTAAAGAGGGTTAGAAATGGCCAAAAAAGGCTGAAAACATGTAAAATACGGTAAAAAAAGGGTAAGAAAAGACAAAAACCAGCTTAAAAATGGCTAGAGAAGTGCAAAACTGGCTGAGAAATGACCAAAGATGGCTTGAAGTGGGTTAAAAATGGCTTCCAAAGGGATAGAGAAGTGCAAAAAACGGGTTAGTTACGTCCAAAATTGGCCCCAGAAGTGTCAGAGGTGTGCAAACCTGGGTTGGAAAAGGAAAAATATGGCTTCAAACAGGTTGCAAGTGGGCAAAAATGGTTTCGAAGTCGTCAAAGTTGGCTTAAAAGGCTTAGAGATGAGAAAACATGGGTCAGAAATGGACAAAACCAGCTTAAAAATGGCTAGAGAAGTGAAAAACTGGCTGAGGAATGACCAAAGATGGCTTGAAGAGTGATAAAAATGGCTTAAAGAGGGTTAGAAATGGCCAAAAAAGGCTGAAAACATGTAAAATACGGTAAAAAAAGGGTAAGAAAAGACAAAAACCAGCTTAAAAATTATTAGAGAAGTGCAAAACTGGCTGAGAAATGACCAAAGATGGCTTGAAGTGGGTTAAAAGTGGCTTAAAGAGGGTTAGAAATGGCCAAGAATGGCTGAAAACATGTAAAATACGGTAAAAAAATGGGTAAGAAAGACAAAAACCAGCTTAAAAATGGTTAGTGAAGTGCAAAACTGGCTGAGAAATGACCAAAGATGGCTAGAAGTGGGTTAAAAATGGCTTAATGAGGGTTAGAAATTGCCAAAATTGGATTCCAAAGGGATAGAGAAGTGCAAAAACAGGTTAGTTACGGCCAAAATTGGCCCCAGAAGTGTCAGAGGTGTGCAAACCTGGGTTGGAAAAGGAAAAATATGGCTTCAAACGGGATGCAAGTGGGCAAAAATGGTTTCGAAGTCGTCAAAGTTGGCTTAAAAGGGTTAGAGATGAGCAACCATGGGTTAGATATGGACAAAACCAGCTTAAAAATGGTTAGAGAAGTGCAAAACTGGCTGAGAAATGACCAAAGATGGCTTGAAGTGGGTTAAAAATGGCTTAAAGAGAGTTAGAAATGGCCAAAAAGGGCTGAAAACATGTAAAATACGGTAAAAAAAAGGGTAAGAAAAGACAAAAACCAGCTTAAAAATGGTTAGAGAAGTGCAAAACTGGCTGAGAAATGACCAAAGATGGCTTGAAGTGGGTTAAAAATGGCTTAAAGAGGGTTAGAAATGGCCAAGAATGGCTGAAAACATGTAAAATACGGTAAAAAAAAGTGTAAGAAAAGACAAAAACCAGCTTAAAAATGGTTAGAGAAGTGCAAAACTGGCTGAGAAATGACCAAAGATGGCTTGAAGTGGGTTAAAAATGGCTTAATGAGGGTTAGAAATGGCCAAAAATGGCTTCCAAAGGGATAGAGAAGTGCAAAAACGGGTTAGTTACGGCCAAAATTGGCCCCAGAAGTGTCAGAGGTGTGCAAACCTGGGTTGGAAAAGGAAAAATATGGCTTCGAACGGGATGCAAGTGGGCAAAAATGGTTTAAAAGTAGTCAAATTGGCTTTAAAAGGGTTAGAGATGAGCAAACATGGGTTAGAAATGGACAAAACCAGCTGAAAAATGGTTAGAGAAGTGCAAAACTGGCTGAGAAATAACCAAAGATGGCTTGAAGTGGGTTAAAAATGGCTTAAAGAGGGTTAGAAATGGCCAAAAAAGGCTGAAAACATGTAAAATACGGTAAAAAAAGGGTAAGAAAAGACAAAAAAAAGCTTAAAAATGGTTAGAGAAGTGCAAAACTGGCTGAGAAATGACCAAAGATGGCTTGAAGTGGGTTAAAAATGGCTTAAAGAGAGTTAGAAATGGCCAAAAAGGGCTGAAAACATGTAAAATACGGTAAAAAAAGGGTAAGAAAAGACAAAAACCAGCTTAAAAATGGTTAGAGAAGTGCAAAACTGGCTGAGAAATGACCAAAGATGGCTTGAAGTGGGTTAAAAATGGCTTAAAGAGGGTTAGAAATGGCCAAGAATGGCTGAAAACATGTAAAATACGGTAAAAAAAAGTGTAAGAAAAGACAAAAACCAGCTTAAAAATGGTTAGAGAAGTGCAAAACTGGCTGAGAAATGACCAAAGATGGCTAGAAGTGGGTTAAAAATGGCTTAATGAGGGTTAGAAATGGCCAAAAATGGCTTCCAAAGGGATAGAGAAGTGCAAAAACGGGTTAGTTACGGCCAAAATTGGCCCCAGAAGTGTCAGAGGTGTGCAAACCTGGGTTGGAAAAGGAAAAATATGGCTTCGAACGGGATGCAAGTGGGCAAAAATGGTTTAAAAGTAGTCAAAATTGGCTTTAAAAGGGTTAGAGATGAGCAAACATGGGTTAGAAATGGACAAAACCAGCTGAAAAATGGTTAGAGAAGTGCAAAACTGGCTGAGAAATGACCAAAGATGGCTTGAAGTGGGTTAAAAATGGCTTAAAGAGGGTTAGAAATGGCCAAAAATGGCTTCCAAAGGGATAGAGAAGTGCAAAAACGGGTTAGTTACGGCCAAAATTGGCCCCAGAAGTGTTAGAGGTGTGCAAACCTGGGTTGGAAAAGGAAAAATATGGCTTCAAACGGGTTGCAAGTGGGCAAAAATGGTTTAAAAGTAGTCAAAATTGGCTTTAAAAGGGTTAGAGATGAGCAAACAGGGGTTAGAAATGGACAAAACCAGCTGAAAAATGGTTAGAGAAGTGCAAAACTGGCTGAGAAATAACCAAAGATGGCTTGAATTGGGTTAAAAATGGCTTAAAGAGGGTTAGAAATGGCCAAAAAAGGCTGAAAACATGTAAAATACGGTAAAAAAAGGGTAAGAAAAGACAAAAAAAAGCTTAAAAATGGTTAGAGAAGTGCAAAACTGGCTGAGAAATGACCAAAGATGGCTTGAAGTGGGTTAAAAATGGCTTAGTGAGGGTTAGAAATGCCCAAAAATGGCTTCCAAAGGGATAGAGAAGTGGAAAAACAGGTTAGTTACGGCCAAAATTGGCCCCAGAAGTGTTAGAGGTGTGCAAACCTGGGTTGGAAAAGGAAAAATATGGCTTCAAACGGGTTGCAAGTGGGCAAAAATGGTTTAAAAGTAGTCAAAATTGGCTTTAAAAGGGTTAGAGATGAGCAAACATGGGTTAGAAATGGACAAAACCAGCTGAAAAATGGTTAGAGAAGTGCAAAACTGGCTGACAAATGACCAAAGATGGCTTGAAGTGGGTTAAAAATGGCTTAAAGAGGGTTAGAAATGGCCAAAAAAGGCTGAAAACATGTAAAATACGGTAAAAAAAGGGTAAGAAAAGACAAAAACCAGCTTAAAAATGGCTAGAGAAGTGCAAAACTGGCTGAGAAATGACCAAAGATGGCTTGAAGTGGGTTAAAAATGGCTTCCAAAGGGATAGAGAAGTGCAAAAACGGGTTAGTTACGTCCAAAATTGGCCCCAGAAGTGTCAGAGGTGTGCAAACCTGGGTTGGAAAAGGAAAAATATGGCTTCAAACAGGTTGCAAGTGGGCAAAAATGGTTTCGAAGTCGTCAAAGTTGGCTTAAAAGGGTTAGAGATGAGAAAACATGGGTCAGAAATGGACAAAACCAGCTTAAAAATGGCTAGAGAAGTGAAAAACTGGCTGAGGAATGACCAAAGATGGCTTGAAGAGTGATAAAAATGGCTTAAAGAGGGTTAGAAATGGCCAAAAAAGGCTGAAAACATGTAAAATACGGTAAAAAAAAGGGTAAGAAAAGACAAAAACCAGCTTAAAAATTATTAGAGAAGTGCAAAACTGGCTGAGAAATGACCAAAGATGGCTTGAAGTGGGTTAAAAGTGGCTTAAAGAGGGTTAGAAATGGCCAAGAATGGCTGAAAACATGTAAAATACGGTAAAAAAATGGGTAAGAAAAGACAAAACCAGCTTAAAAATGGTTAGTGAAGTGCAAAACTGGCTGAGAAATGACCAAAGATGGCTAGAAGTGGGTTAAAAATGGCTTAATGAGGGTTAGAAATTGCCAAAATTGGATTCCAAAGGGATAGAGAAGTGCAAAAAACAGGTTAGTTACGGCCAAAATTGGCCCCAGAAGTGTCAGAGGTGTGCAAACCTGGGTTGGAAAAGGAAAAAGATGGCTTCAAACGGGATGCAAGTGTGCAAAAATGGTTTCGAAGTCGTCAAAGTTGGCTTAAAAGGGTTAGAGATGAGCAACCATGGGTTAGATATGGACAAAACCAGCTTAAAAATGGTTAGAGAAGTGCAAAACTGGCTGAGAAATGACCAAAGATGGCTTGAAGTGGGTTAAAAATGGCTTAAAGAGAGTTAGAAATGGCCAAAAAGGGCTGAAAACATGTAAAATACGGTAAAAAAAGGGTAAGAAAAGACAAAAACCAGCTTAAAAATGGTTAGAGAAGTGCAAAACTGGCTGAGAAATGACCAAAGATGGCTTGAAGTGGGTTAAAAATGGCTTAAAGAGGGTTAGAAATGGCCAAGAATGGCTGAAAACATGTAAAATACGGTAAAAAAAAGTGTAAGAAAAGACAAAAACCAGCTTAAAAATGGTTAGAGAAGTGCAAAACTGGCTGAGAAATGACCAAAGATGGCTTGAAGTGGGTTAAAAATGGCTTAAAGAGGGTTAGAAATGGCCAAAAATGGCTTCCAAAGGGATAGAGAAGTGCAAAAACGGGTTAGTTACGGCCAAAATTGGCCCCAGAAGTGTTAGAGGTGTGCAAACCTGGGTTGGAAAAGGAAAATATGGCTTCAAACGGGTTGCAAGTGGGCAAAAATGGTTTAAAAGTAGTCAAAATTGGCTTTAAAAGGGTTAGAGATGAGCAAACATGGGTTAGAAATGGACAAAACCAGCTGAAAAATGGTTAGAGAAGTGCAAAACTGGCTGAGAAATAACCAAAGATGGCTTGAAGTGGGTTAAAAATGGCTTAAAGAGGGTTAGAAATGGCCAAAAAAGGCTGAAAACATGTAAAATACGGTAAAAAAAGGGTAAGAAAAGACAAAAAAAAGCTTAAAAATGGTTAGAGAAGTGCAAAACTGGCTGAGAAATGACCAAAGATGGCTTGAAGTGGGTTAAAAATGGCTTAGTGAGGGTTAGAAATGCCCAAAAATGGCTTCCAAAGGGATAGAGAAGTGGAAAAACAGGTTAGTTACGGCCAAAATTGGCCCCAGAAGTGTTAGAGGTGTGCAAACCTGGGTTGGAAAAGGAAAAATATGGCTTCAAACGGGTTGCAAGTGGGCAAAAATGGTTTAAAAGTAGTCAAAATTGGCTTTAAAAGGGTTAGAGATGAGCAAACATGGGTTAGAAATGGACAAAACCAGCTGAAAAATGGTTAGAGAAGTGCAAAACTGGCTGACAAATGACCAAAGATGGCTTGAAGTGGGTTAAAAATGGCTTAAAGAGGGTTAGAAATGGCCAAAAAAGGCTGAAAACATGTAAAATACGGTAAAAAAAGGGTAAGAAAAGACAAAAACCAGCTTAAAAATGGCTAGAGAAGTGCAAAACTGGCTGAGAAATGACCAAAGATGGCTTGAAGTGGGTTAAAAATGGCTTCCAAAGGGATAGAGAAGTGCAAAAACGGGTTAGTTACGTCCAAAATTGGCCCCAGAAGTGTCAGAGGTGTGCAAACCTGGGTTGGAAAAGGAAAAATATGGCTTCAAACAGGTTGCAAGTGGGCAAAAATGGTTTCGAAGTCGTCAAAGTTGGCTTAAAAGGCTTAGAGATGAGAAAACATGGGTCAGAAATGGACAAAACCAGCTTAAAAATGGCTAGAGAAGTGAAAAACTGGCTGAGGAATGACCAAAGATGGCTTGAAGAGTGATAAAAATGGCTTAAAGAGGGTTAGAAATGGCCAAAAAAGGCTGAAAACATGTAAAATACGGTAAAAAAAGGGTAAGAAAAGACAAAAACCAGCTTAAAAATTATTAGAGAAGTGCAAAACTGGCTGAGAAATGACCAAAGATGGCTTGAAGTGGGTTAAAAATGGCTTAAAGAGGGTTAGAAATGGCCAAAAATGGCTGAAAACATGTAAAATACGGTAAAAAAATGGGTAAGAAAAGACAAAAACCAGCTTAAAAATGGTTAGTGAAGTGCAAAACTGGCTGAGAAATGACCAAAGATGGCTAGAAGTGGGTTAAAAATGGCTTAATGAGGGTTAGAAATTGCCAAAATTGGATTCCAAAGGGATAGAGAAGTGCAAAAACAGGTTAGTTACGGCCAAAATTGGCCCCAGAAGTGTCAGAGGTGTGCAAACCTGGGTTGGAAAAGGAAAAATATGGCTTCAAACGGGATGCAAGTGGGCAAAAATGGTTTCGAAGTCGTCAAAGTTGGCTTAAAAGGGTTAGAGATGAGCAACCATGGGTTAGATATGGACAAAACCAGCTTAAAAATGGTTAGAGAAGTGCAAAACTGGCTGAGAAATGACCAAAGATGGCTTGAAGTGGGTTAAAAATGGCTTAAAGAGAGTTAGAAATGGCCAAAAAGGGCTGAAAACATGTAAAATACGGTAAAAAAAGGGTAAGAAAAGACAAAAACCAGCTTAAAAATGGTTAGAGAAGTGCAAAACTGGCTGAGAAATGACCAAAGATGGCTTGAAGTGGGTTAAAAATGGCTTAAAGAGGGTTAGAAATGGCCAAGAATGGCTGAAAGCATGTAAAATACGGTAAAAAAAAGTGTAAGAAAAGACAAAAACCAGCTTAAAAATGGTTAGAGAAGTGCAAAACTGGCTGAGAAATGACCAAAGATGGCTAGAAGTGGGTTAAAAATGGCTTAATGAGGGTTAGAAATGGCCAAAAATGGCTTCCAAAGGGATAGAGAAGTGCAAAAAACGGGTTAGTTACGGCCAAAATTGGCCCCAGAAGTGTCAGAGGTGTGCAAACCTGGGTTGGAAAAGGAAAAATATGGCTTCGAACGGGATGCAAGTGGGCAAAAATGGTTTAAAAGTAGTCAAAATTGGCTTTAAAAGGGTTAGAGATGAGCAAACATGGGTTAGAAATGGACAAAACCAGCTGAAAAATGGTTAGAGAAGTGCAAAACTGGCTGAGAAATAACCAAAGATGGCTTGAAGTGGGTTAAAAATGGCTTAAAGAGGGTTAGAAATGGCCAAAAAAGGCTGAAAACATGTAAAATACGGTAAAAAAAGGGTAAGAAAAGACAAAAAAAAGCTTAAAAATGGTTAGAGAAGTGCAAAACTGGCTGAGAAATGACCAAAGATGGCTTGAAGTGGGTTAAAAATGGCTTAGTGAAGGTTAGAAATGCCCAAAAATGGCTTCCAAAGGGATAGAGAAGTGGAAAAACAGGTTAGTTACGGCCAAAATTGGCCCCAGAAGTGTTAGAGGTGTGCAAACCTGGGTTGGAAAAGGAAAAATATGGCTTCAAACGGGATGCAAGTGGGCAAAAATGGTTTCAAAGTCGTCAAAATTGGCTTTAAATGGGTTAGAGATGAGCAAACATGGGTCAGAAATGGACAAAACCAGCTGAAAAATGGTTAGAGAAGTGCAAAACTGGCTGAGAAATGACCAAAGATGGCTTGAAGTGGGTTAAAAATGGCTTAAAGAGGGTTAGAAATGGCCAAAAAGGGCTGAAAACATGTAAAATACGGTAAAAAAAGGGTAAGAAAAGACAAAAACCAGCTTAAAAATGGCTAGAGAAGTGCAAAACTGGCTGAGAAATGACCAAAGATGGCTTGAAGTGGGTTAAAAATGGCTTCCAAAGGGATAGAGAAGTGCAAAAACGGGTTAGTTACGGCCAAAATTGGCCCCAGAAGTGTCAGAGGTGTGCAAACCTGGGTTGGAAAAGGAAAAATATGGCTTCAAACAGGTTGCAAGTGGGCAAAAATGGTTTCGAAGTCGTCAAAGTTGGCTTAAAAGGCTTAGAGATGAGAAAACATGGGTCAGAAATGGACAAAACCAGCTTAAAAATGGCTAGAGAAGTGAAAAACTGGCTGAGGAATGACCAAAGATGGCTTGAAGAGTGATAAAAATGGCTTAAAGAGGGTTAGAAATGGCCAAAAAAGGCTGAAAACATGTAAAATACGGTAAAAAAAGGGTAAGAAAAGACAAAAACCAGCTTAAAAATTATTAGAGAAGTGCAAAACTGGCTGAGAAATGACCAAAGATGGCTTGAAGTGGGTTAAAAGTGGCTTAAAGAGGGTTAGAAATGGCCAAGAATGGCTGAAAACATGTAAAATACGGTAAAAAAATGGGTAAGAAAAGACAAAAACCAGCTTAAAAATGGTTAGTGAAGTGCAAAACTGGCTGAGAAATGACCAAAGATGGCTAGAAGTGGGTTAAAAATGGCTTAATGAGGGTTAGAAATTGCCAAAATTGGATTCCAAAGGGATAGAGAAGTGCAAAAAACAGGTTAGTTACGGCCAAAATTGGCCCCAGAAGTGTCAGAGGTGTGCAAACCTGGGTTGGAAAAGGAAAAATATGGCTTCAAACGGGATGCAAGTGGGCAAACATGGTTTCGAAGTCGTCAAAGTTGGCTTAAAAGTGTTAGAGATGAGCAACCATGGGTTAGATATGGACAAAACCAGCTTAAAAATGGTTAGAGAAGTGCAAAACTGGCTGAGAAATGACCAAAGATGGCTTGAAGTGGGTTAAAAATGGCTTAAAGACGGTTAGAAATGGCCAAAAAAGGCTGAAAACATGTGAAATACGGTAAAAAAAGGGTAAGAAAAGACAAAAACCAGCTTAAAAATGGCTAGAGAAGTGCAAAACTGGCTGAGAAATGACCAAAGATGGCTTGAAGTGGGTTAAAAATGGCTTCCAAAGGGATAGAGAAGTGGAAAAACAGGTTAGTTACGGCCAAAATTGGCCCCAGAAGTGTCAGAGGTGTGCAAACCTGGGTTGGAAAAGGAAAAATATGGCTTCAAACGGGTTGCAAGTGGGCAAAAATGGTTTCAAAGTCGTCAAAATTGGCTTTAAAAGGGTTAGAGATGAGCAAACATGGGTTAGAAATGGACAAAACCAGCTGAAAAATGGTTAGAGAAGTGCAAAACTGGCTGAGAAATGACCAAAGATGGCTTGAAGTGGGTTAAAAATGGCTTAAAGAGGGTTAGAAATGGCCAAAAAGGGCTGAAAACATGTAAAATACGGTAAAAAAAGGGTAAGAAAAGACAAAAACCAGCTTAAAAATGGTTAGAGAAGTGCAAAACTGGCTGAGAAATGACCAAAGATGGCTAGAAGTGGGTTAAAAATGGCTTAATGAGGGTTAGAAATTGCCAAAATTGGATTCCAAAGGGATAGAGAAGTGCAAAAACAGGTTAGTTACGGCCAAAATTGGCCCCAGAAGTGTCAGAGGTGTGCAAACCTGGGTTGGAAAAGGAAAAATATGGCTTCAAACGGGATGCAAGTGTGCAAAAATGGTTTCAAAGTCGTCAAAGTTGGCTTAAAAGGGTTAGAGATGAGCAAACATGGGTTAGATATGGACAAAACCAGCTTAAAAATGGTTAGAGAAGTGCAAAACTGGCTGAGAAATGACCAAAGATGGATTGAAGTGGGTTAAAAATGGCTTAAAGAGGGTTAGAAATGGCCAAAAATGGCTTCCAAAGGGATAGAGAAGTGCAAAAACGGGTTAGTTACGGCCAAAATTGGCCCCAGAAGTGTCAGAGGTGTGCAAACCTGGGTTGGAAAAGGAAAAATATGGCTTCAAACGGGTTGCAAGTGGGCAAAAATGGTTTAAAAGTAGTCAAAATTGGCTTTAAAAGGGTTAGAGATGAGCAAACATGGGTTAGAAATGGACAAAACCAGCTTAAAAATGGTTAGAGAAGTGCAAAACTGGCTGAGAAATGACCAAAGATGGCTTGAAGTGGGTTAAAAATGGCTTAAAGAGGGTTAGAAATGGCCAAAAAAGGCTGAAAACATGTAAAATACGGTAAAAAAAAGGGTAAGAAAAGACAAAAACCAGCTTAAAAATGGCTAGAGAAGTGCAAAACTGGCTGAGAAATGACCAAAGATGGCTTGAAGTGGGTGAAAAATGGCTTCCAAAGGGATAGAGAAGTGCAAAAACGGGTTAGTTACGGCCAAAATTGGCCCCAGAAGTGTTAGAGGTGTGCAAACCTGGGTTGGAAAAGGAAAAATATGGCTTCAAACAGGTTGCAAGTGGGCAAAAATGGTTTCGAAGTCATCAAAATTGGCTTTAAAAAGGGTTAGAGATGAGCAAACATGGGTTAGAAATGGACAAAACCAGCTGAAAAATGGTTAGAGAAGTGCAAAACTGGCTGAGAAATAACCAAAGATGGCTTGAAGTGGGTTAAAAATGGCTTAAAGAGGGTTAGAAATGGCCAAAAAAGGCTGAAAACATGTAAAATACGGTAAAAAAAGGGTAAGAAAAGACAAAAAAAAGCTTAAAAATGGTTAGAGAAGTGCAAAACTGGCTGAGAAATGACCAAAGATGGCTTGAAGTGGGTTAAAAATGGCTTAAAGAGGGTTAGAAATGCCCAAAAAATGGCTTCCAAAGGGATAGAGAAGTGGAAAAACAGGTTAGTTACGGCCAAAATTGGCCCCAGAAGTGTTAGAGGTGTGCAAACCTGGGTTGGAAAAGGAAAAATATGGCTTCAAACGGGTTGCAAGTGGGCAAAAATGGTTTAAAAGTAGTCAAAATTGGCTTTAAAAGGGTTAGAGATGAGCAAACATGGGTTAGAAATGGACAAAACCAGCTTAAAAATGGTTAGAGAAGTGCAAAACTGGCTGACAAATGACCAAAGATGGCTTGAAGTGGGTTAAAAATGGCTTAAAGAGGGTTAGAAATGGCCAAAAAAGGCTGAAAACATGTAAAATACGGTAAAAAAAGGGTAAGAAAAGACAAAAACCAGCTTAAAAATGGTTAGTGAAGTGCAAAACTGGCTGAGAAATGACCAAAGATGGCTAGAAGTGGGTTAAAAATGGCTTAATGAGGGTTAGAAATTGCCAAAATTGGATTCCAAAGGGATAGAGAAGTGCAAAAACAGGTTAGTTACGGCCAAAATTGGCCCCAGAAGTGTCAGAGGTGTGCAAACCTGGGTTGGAAAAGGAAAAATATGGCTTCAAACGGGTTGCAAGTGGGCAAAAATGGTTTCAAAGTCGTCAAAATTGGCTTTAAAAGGGTTAGAGATGAGCAAACATGGGTTAGAAATGGACAAAACCAGCTGAAAAATGGTTAGAGAAGTGCAAAACTGGCTGAGAAATGACCAAAGATGGCTTGAAGTGGGTTAAAAATGGCTTAAAGAGGGTTAGAAATGGCCAAAAAGGGCTGAAAACATGTAAAATACGGTAAAAAAAGGGTAAGAAAAGACAAAAACCAGCTTAAAAATGGTTAGAGAAGTGCAAAACTGGCTGAGAAATGACCAAAGATGGCTAGAAGTGGGTTAAAAATGGCTTAATGAGGGTTAGAAATTGCCAAAATTGGATTCCAAAGGGATAGAGAAGTGCAAAAACAGGTTAGTTACGGCCAAAATTGGCCCCAGAAGTGTCAGAGGTGTGCAAACCTGGGTTGGAAAAGGAAAAATATGGCTTCAAACGGGATGCAAGTGTGCAAAAATGGTTTCAAAGTCGTCAAAGTTGGCTTAAAAGGGTTAGAGATGAGCAAACATGGGTTAGATATGGACAAAACCAGCTTAAAAATGGTTAGAGAAGTGCAAAACTGGCTGAGAAATGACCAAAGATGGCTTGAAGTGGGTTAAAAATGGCTTAAAGAGGGTTAGAAATGGCCAAAAATGGCTTCCAAAGGGATAGAGAAGTGCAAAAAACGGGTTAGTTACGGCCAAAATTGGCCCCAGAAGTGTTAGAGGTGTGCAAACCTGGGTTGGAAAAGGAAAAATATGGCTTCAAACGGGTTGCAAGTGGGCAAAAATGGTTTAAAAGTAGTCAAAATTGGCTTTAAAAGGGTTAGAGATGAGCAAACAGGGGTTAGAAATGGACAAAACCAGCTTAAAAATGGTTAGAGAAGTGCAAAACTGGCTGAGAAATGACCAAAGATGGCTTGAAGTGGGTTAAAAATGGCTTAAAGAGGGTTAGAAATGGCCAAAAAAGGCTGAAAACATGTAAAATACGGTAAAAAAAGGGTAAGAAAAGACAAAAACCAGCTTAAAAATGGCTAGAGAAGTGCAAAACTGGCTGAGAAATGACCAAAGATGGCTTGAAGTGGGTTAAAAATGGCTTCCAAAGGGATAGAGAAGTGCAAAAACGGGTTAGTTACGGCCAAAATTGGCCCCAGAAGTGTTAGAGGTGTGCAAACCTGGGTTGGAAAAGGAAAAATATGGCTTCAAACAGGTTGCAAGTGGGCAAAAATGGTTTCGAAGTCATCAAAATTGGCTTTAAAAGGGTTAGAGATGAGCAAACATGGGTTAGAAATGGACAAAACCAGCTGAAAAATGGTTAGAGAAGTGCAAAACTGGCTGAGAAATAACCAAAGATGGCTTGAAGTGGGTTAAAAATGGCTTAAAGAGGGTTAGAAATGGCCAAAAAAGGCTGAAAACATGTAAAATACGGTAAAAAAAGGGTAAGAAAAGACAAAAAAAAAGCTTAAAAATGGTTAGAGAAGTGCAAAACTGGCTGAGAAATGACCAAAGATGGCTTGAAGTGGGTTAAAAATGGCTTAAAGAGGGTTAGAAATGCCCAAAAATGGCTTCCAAAGGGATAGAGAAGTGCAAAAAACAGGTTAGTTACGGCCAAAATTGGCCCCAGAAGTGTTAGAGGTGTGCAAACCTGGGTTGGAAAAGGAAAAATATGGCTTCAAACAGGTTGCAAGTGGGCAAAAATGGTTTAAAAGTAGTCAAAATTGGCTTTAAAAGGGTTAGAGATGAGCAAACATGGGTTAGAAATGGACAAAACCAGCTTAAAAATGGTTAGAGAAGTGCAAAACTGGCTGACAAATGACCAAAGATGGCTTGAAGTGGGTTAAAAATGGCTTAAAGAGGGTTAGAAATGGCCAAAAAAGGCTGAAAACATGTAAAATACGGTAAAAAAAGGGTAAGAAAAGACAAAAACCAGCTTAAAAATGGCTAGAGAAGTGCAAAACTGGCTGAGAAATGACCAAAGATGGCTTGAAGTGGGTTAAAAATCGCTTCCAAAGGGATAGAGAAGTGCAAAAACGGGTTAGTTACGGCCAAAATTGGCCCCAGAAGTGTCAGAGGTGTGCAAACCTGGGTTGGAAAAGGAAAAATATGGCTTCAAACAGGTTGCAAGTGGGCAAAAATGGTTTCGAAGTCGTCAAAGTTGGCTTAAAAGGCTTAGAGATGAGAAAACATGGGTCAGAAATGGACAAAACCAGCTTAAAAATGGCTAGAGAAGTGAAAAACTGGCTGAGGAATGACCAAAGATGGCTTGAAGAGTGATAAAAATGGCTTAAAGAGGGTTAGAAATGGCCAAAAAAGGCTGAAAACATGTAAAATACGGTAAGAAAAGGGTAAGAAAAGACAAAAACCAGCTTAAAAATTATTAGAGAAGTGCAAAACTGGCTGAGAAATGACCAAAGATGGCTTGAAGTGGGTTAAAAGTGGCTTAAAGAGGGTTAGAAATGGCCAAGAATGGCTGAAAACATGTAAAATACGGTAAAAAAATGGGTAAGAAAAGACAAAAACCAGCTTAAAAATGGTTAGAGAAGTGCAAAACTGGCTGAGAAATGACCAAAGATGGCTAGAAGTGGGTTAAAAATGGCTTAATGAGGGTTAGAAATTGCCAAAATTGGATTCCAAAGGGATAGAGAAGTGCAAAAACAGGTTAGTTACGGCCAAAATTGGCCCCAGAAGTGTCAGAGGTGTGCAAACCTGGGTTGGAAAAGGAAAAATATGGCTTCAAACGGGATGCAAGTGGGCAAAAATGGTTTCGAAGTCGTCAAAGTTGGCTTAAAAGGGTTAGAGATGAGCAACCATGGGTTAGATATGGACAAAACCAGCTTAAAAATGGTTAGAGAAGTGCAAAACTGGCTGAGAAATGACCAAAGATGGCTTGAAGTGGGTTAAAAATGGCTTAAAGAGGGTTAGAAATGGCCAAAAAAGGCTGAAAACATGTAAAATACGGTAAAAAAAAGGGTAAGAAAAGACAAAAACCAGCTTAAAAATGGCTAGAGAAGTGCAAAACTGGCTGAGAAATGACCAAAGATGGCTTGAAGTGGGTTAAAAATGGCTTCCAAAGGGATAGAGAAGTGGAAAAACAGGTTAGTTACGGCCAAAATTGGCCCCAGAAGTGTCAGAGGTGTGCAAGCCTGGGTTGGAAAAGGAAAAATATGGCTTCAAACGGGTTGCAAGTGGGCAAAAATGGTTTCAAAGTCGTCAAAATTGGCTTTAAAAGGGTTAGAGATGAGCAAACATGGGTTAGAAATGGACAAAACCAGCTGAAAAATGGTTAGAGAAGTGCAAAACTGGCTGAGAAATGACCAAAGATGGCTTGAAGTGGGTTAAAAATGGCTTAAAGAGGGTTAGAAATGGCCAAAAAGGGCTGAAAACATGTAAAATACGGTAAAAAAAGGGTAAGAAAAGACAAAAACCAGCTTAAAAATGGCTTGAGAAGTGCAAAACTGGCTGAGAAATGACCAAAGATGGCTTGAAGTGGGTTAAAAATGGCTTAAAGAGGGTTAGAAATGGCCAAAAAAGGCTGAAAACATGTAAAATACGGTAAAAAAAGGGTAAGAAAAGACAAAAAAAAGCTTAAAAATGGTTAGAGAAGTGCAAAACTGGCTGAGAAATGACCAAAGATGGCTTGAAGTGGGTTAAAAATGGCTTCCAAAGGGATAGAGAAGTGCAAAAACGGGTTAGTTACGTCCAAAATTGGCCCCAGAAGTGTCAGAGGTGTGCAAACCTGGGTTGGAAAAGGAAAAATATGGCTTCAAACAGGTTGCAAGTGGGCAAAAATGGTTTCGAAGTCGTCAAAGTTGGCTTAAAAGGCTTAGAGATGAGAAAACATGGGTCAGAAATGGACAAAACCAGCTTAAAAATGGCTAGAGAAGTGAAAAACTGGCTGAGGAATGACCAAAGATGGCTTGAAGAGTGATAAAAATGGCTTAAAGAGGGTTAGAAATGGCCAAAAAAGGCTGAAAACATGTAAATACGGTAAAAAAAGGGTAAGAAAAGACAAAAACCAGCTTAAAAATTATTAGAGAAGTGCAAAACTGGCTGAGAAATGACCAAAGATGGCTTGAAGTGGGTTAAAAGTGGCTTAAAGAGGGTTAGAAATGGCCAAGAATGGCTGAAAACATGTAAAATACGGTAAAAAAATGGGTAAGAAAAGACAAAAACCAGCTTAAAAATGGTTAGTGAAGTGCAAAACTGGCTGAGAAATGACCAAAGATGGCTAGAAGTGGGTTAAAAATGGCTTAATGAGGGTTAGAAATTGCCAAAATTGGATTCCAAAGGGATAGAGAAGTGCAAAAACAGGTTAGTTACGGCCAAAATTGGCCCCAGAAGTGTCAGAGGTGTGCAAACCTGGGTTGGAAAAGGAAAAATATGGCTTCAAACGGGATGCAAGTGGGCAAAAATGGTTTCGAAGTCGTCAAAGTTGGCTTAAAAGGGTTAGAGATGAGCAACCATGGGTTAGATATGGACAAAACCAGCTTAAAAATGGTTAGAGAAGTGCAAAACTGGCTGAGAAATGACCAAAGATGGCTTGAAGTGGGTTAAAAATGGCTTAAAGAGGGTTAGAAATGGCCAAAAAAGGCTGAAAACATGTAAAATACGGTAAAAAAAGGGTAAGAAAAGACAAAAACCAGCTTAAAAATGGCTAGAGAAGTGCAAAACTGGCTGAGAAATGACCAAAGATGGCTTGAAGTGGGTTAAAAATGGCTTCCAAAGGGATAGAGAAGTGCAAAAACAGGTTAGTTACGGCCAAAATTGGCCCCAGAAGTGTCAGAGGTGTGCAAACCTGGGTTGGAAAAGGAAAAATATGGCTTCAAACGGGTTGCAAGTGGGCAAAAATGGTTTCAAAGTCGTCAAAATTGGCTTTAAAAGGGTTAGAGATGAGCAAACATGGGTTAGAAATGGACAAAACCAGCTGAAAAATGGTTAGAGAAGTGCAAAACTGGCTGAGAAATGACCAAAGATGGCTTGAAGTGGGTTAAAAATGGCTTAAAGAGGGTTAGAAATGGCCAAAAAGGGCTGAAAACATGTAAAATACGGTAAAAAAAGGGTAAGAAAAGACAAAAACCAGCTTAAAAATGGTTAGAGAAGTGCAAAACTGGCTGAGAAATGACCAAAGATGGCTTGAAGTGGGTTAAAAATGGCTTAAAGAGGGTTAGAAATGGCCAAAAATGGCTGAAAACATGTAAAATACGGTAAAAAAAAGTGTAAGAAAAGACAAAAACCAGCTTAAAAATGGTTAGAGAAGTGCAAAACTGGCTGAGAAATGACCAAAGATGGCTAGAAGTGGGTTAAAAATGGCTTAATGAGGGTTAGAAATTGCCAAAATTGGATTCCAAAGGGATAGAGAAGTGCAAAAACGGGTTAGTTACGGCCAAAATTGGCCCCAGAAGTGTCAGAGGTGTGCAAACCTGGGTTGGAAAAGGAAAAATATGGCTTCAAACGGGATGCAAGTGTGCAAAAATGGTTTCAAAGTCGTCAAAGTTGGCTTAAAAGGGTTAGAGATGAGCAAACATGGGTTAGATATGGACAAAACCAGCTTAAAAATGGTTAGAGAAGTGCAAAACTGGCTGAGAAATGACCAAAGATGGATTGAAGTGGGTTAAAAATGGCTTAAAGAGGGTTAGAAATGGCCAAAAATGGCTTCCAAAGGGATAGAGAAGTGCAAAAACGGGTTAGTTACGGCCAAAATTGGCCCCAGAAGTGTTAGAGGTGTGCAAACCTGGGTTGGAAAAGGAAAAATATGGCTTCAAACGGGTTGCAAGTGGGCAAAAATGGTTTAAAAGTAGTCAAAATTGGCTTTAAAAGGGTTAGAGATGAGCAAACATGGGTTAGAAATGGACAAAACCAGCTTAAAAATGGTTAGAGAAGTGCAAAACTGGCTGAGAAATGACCAAAGATGGCTTGAAGTGGGTTAAAAATGGCTTAAAGAGGGTTAGAAATGGCCAAAAAAGGCTGAAAACATGTAAAATACGGTAAAAAAAGGGTAAGAAAAGACAAAAACCAGCTTAAAAATGGCTAGAGAAGTGCAAAACTGGCTGAGAAATGACCAAAGATGGCTTGAAGTGGGTTAAAAATGGCTTCCAAAGGGATAGAGAAGTGCAAAAACGGGTTAGTTACGGCCAAAATTGGCCCCAGAAGTGTTAGAGGTGTGCAAACCTGGGTTGGAAAAGGAAAAATATGGCTTCAAACGGGTTGCAAGTGGGCAAAAATGGTTTAAAAGTAGTCAAAATTGGCTTTAAAAGGGTTAGAGATGAGAAAACATGGGTTAGAAATGGACAAAACCAGCTTAAAAATGGTTAGAGAAGTGCAAAACTGGCTGACAAATGACCAAAGATGGCTTGAAGTGGGTTAAAAAATGGCTTAAAGAGGGTTAGAAATGGCCAAAAAAGGCTGAAAACATGTAAAATACGGTAAAAAAAAGGGTAAGAAAAGACAAAAACCAGCTTAAAAATGGCTAGAGAAGTGCAAAACTGGCTGAGAAATGACCAAAGATGGCTAGAAGTGGGTTAAAAATGGCTTCCAAAGGGATAGAGAAGTGCAAAAAACGGGTTGGTTACGTCCAAAATTGGCCCCAGAAGTGTCAGAGGTGTGCAAACCTGGGTTGGAAAAGGAAAAATATGGCTTCAAACAGGTTGCAAGTGGGCAAAAATGGTTTCGAAGTCGTCAAAGTTGGCTTAAAAGGGTTAGAGATGAGAAA